>NC_079506.1:78161698-78284198 GCF_030052815.1 Hevea brasiliensis | reverse complement strand
TTAGTTAAAGGTGCTACAATACGAGAGAAGTCTTGAACAAACCATCTATAATACCCTGCTAAACCCAAGAAACTACAAATCTCTGACACAATTATGGGTCTAGGCCAATGAAGCACTGCCTCAACTTTCTTCTTATCAACACACACCCCATCCTTAGACACTGTATGGCCTAGGAAAGCCACACTATCTAACCAGAACTCACATTTTGAGAACTTGGCATATAGCTTGTGTTCCCGTAAGGTCTGAAGGACAATTCTCAAATGCTGCTCATGCTCCTCTTTACTCTTTAAGTACACTAGAATATCATCGATAAACACTATAACAAATTGATCTAAGAAAGGCTTGAATACTCTATTCATGAGATCCATAAAAGCGACTAGAGCATTGATAAGACCAAAAGACATTACAAGAAATTCATAGTGTCCATACCTAGTTATAAAGGGCCGTCTTGAGTATGTCTTCTTTCTTGACCCTCAATTGATGATACCCAGATCGAAGATCAATCTTGGAAAAATACTTTGAACCTTGAAGTTGGTCAAACAGGTCATCTATGCATGGTAGAGGTTACTTATTACGCACAGTCACCTTATTCAATTGCCTATAATCAATGCACATTCTCAAAGACCCATCCTTCTTCCGCACAAATAACACAGGAGCACCCCATAGAGAAACACTAGGGTGAATAAACCCCTTATCTAGTAGGTCATGTAGATGCTCCTTCAACTCCTTAAGTTCTGCGGGTGCCATACGATAAGGTGGCATAAATATGGGCTCAGTTCTAGGAACTAAGTCTATACTAAACTCTACCTCTCGCTCTGGGGGTAAACCTAATAAATCTTCTGGAAACACATCAGAAAACTCCTTAACCACTGCAACATTCTCCAAACCTACACCTTCTACCTGAACGTCTCTAACATAAGCTAGATACCCCTTACACCTCTTTCACAATAATCGGCTAGCACTCACTACTAAGATAAGATTACTAGAGGCTATACTGCGATCTCCCTGAAATTGAAATTCTACCTCCCCAGGAATTTTAAAGAGTAGAACTTTATTATGACAATCCAATGAAACTTGATAAGTGGCTAACCAATCTATGCCTAAAATCACATCAAACTCAAACATATCTAAAGAAACAAGATTTGCTGCTAATTCCCTATCTCCAATGTGAACTATACATCCCCTATACACCATATCAGTGTCTATTGCATTCCCCATAGGTGTTGATACAGATAAAGGATACTCTAATAAAGTAGGTGGTATACTAAATCTCATGAAAAAAGTATGGAGAAATAAAGGAATGACTGGAACCAGGATCAAACAGTACTCTAGCATCAAATGAGCAAATAGGAAGTGTACCTGTCATTACTGCATTAGATGCCTGAGTATCCTGCTGAGTCAAAGCAAAAACCCTAGCTTGACCTCTACCACCAGATGTTTGTCCTTGAGTTTGAGCAAATCCTCTAGCACTAGAACCTCTACCAACCTGACCACGACCACCAGAACCCTGACTTCTACCACTATACTATGAAACTGGCTGAACCTGAGAGGGAGCAGAATGTACTGCCTAACCAGCACCCTGAGTTGTCCCACTAGTAGGACAGTCTTGTCTATGGTGTCCCAGCTATCCACAACCAAAGCATGCTCCAGTGACCTAATGACAAGTACCCTTATGTAGCTTACCACAATGTTGACAAGGAGTGGAAATAAGCCCAGTGCTAATCTGACTATACTGAGCATTCCCTGCATGAGTCCTCTGCTCACGTCCCTGACCAACTCTAGATTGATGTGCCCTATTACCAACTGTAGACTAAGAACCCTACTTATTACACTGATAAGAACCCTGATGACTCTGTCCTCTGTCAAACTAATTACCTTCACTATCTTTCTTAAACCGCTTGCGCTGCTTATGAGCCCAACGTTCATCATCATACATCTCCATCTGTCTAGCCCGATCAACCACCTCCTCATATTTAGGTAGTCATAAAGGAGCTACATGATCAATTAGCCTATCTCGTAAGCCCCTTTCAAACCTGTGAGCCTTCTTCTCCTCATTTGGAATCAAGTGTTTACCAAAGCGGGATAATTTGGTAAACTTCATCTCATACTCTGTAACTGTCATGTTGCCTTGCTTCAAGGTTTCAAACTTTAAAGCCTTAGCCTCTTGAACACTAGGAGGGAGAAATCGCTCTAAGAAGAGAGAGTGAAACTCAGGCTAGAGGATAGAACCTTTGGGTCACCCATTCTTCTTAGAGATATACCACTCACGAGCAACTCCCTTAAGCTGATTTCCTGCCAACATCACCATCCTAGCACTACTGTAACCCATAGTGTCATAAAACCTCTCCATGTCATCTAAAAAATCTAAGGGATCAGCTAATGCATCCTCTCCAGTGAACTCCTTTGGTTTTAGCTTGAGAAAGTCTGTAGAGTCAAGAAATCGAGCCCTATCCTGAGCTAGTGCTGAAATAAGGCCAACCACAGGTTACTGTTGTTGAGTTGTAAGGTACTCAGTTATAGTATTAACAGCACGATTCACTACATGCAATCCCACTGCCAGATCTGCCATAATAACTTGATCAGCTCTAGGTGCTGAGCTGCAGTAGCTAATTAGAATGGTTGTGCCCTAGTCTTAGCCATATGCGTCTGTTTAGATGTCTAATTAATAGTTTAAGGTGGTACCTCCCCTGTTGGATCCAGGTTTGCACCGTTAAGACCCTTGGCCCTAGCTCTCCTCTTATGTTTAACAGACCCAGGCACCTATTCATTTTAACAAACAAGCATTAAATCTAAAAATGTGAGCCAAATTAAGATAGGTAAAAAAGTACGAAGGACGCAGATATCTAAAGCAATGATAAACTAAAAAGACATTAAGGATCCTATGCTCCGCAAGTTTACTAGACCTAAACCGGGCTCTGGTATCAACTTTGTCACGACCCAAAATTTTAAGCCTTGACCGACGCATAATTTAAGTATTCTTAAATCATACAAGCCTTATCAGAGTATCTTGAATAAATATATTATCACTTACTAATCTCAAAAAATAGACAAAATCCAAATAAACAAAATATTGAATAAACATCATAAATATCCCATAAGTAAACTGCGGAGTCTTTACAGATTTTAAATAAAAACTTAAACTATTCAATAAACTAAATTAATTATTAGCCCGAGGAAACATAAATTCGGGCATACCATGAGAACAAATCAAAGATTGTCTCTCTCTAGAAAATAGACTGAATATTTGGATTAGCTGCAGAATTCTACTAATCTGAAACAGATAACAGACAAAGAAAATGTGGTTTGAGCTAATGCTCAGTGAATGATAATTATAGCACACAACAGAATAGGAACAGGCAGACGCTTGATTAATTTCACAATAAATTTTCCATTCATAAAATCATGCTCATGCTATCAAAATCAATAATAAAATAATTTGATAAATATATATATAAAAGAAGTTCATTCAATAAAATTTTATGGTACAGTACGCTAGGATGATGATACCCTACATCACAAAAGGCTAAATGGTAAGCGCACTACCAGATATTAGATACTTTCCTCCTCTTTCACAGATATCAATGCATATGATACTAATGCAAATCATAAAGTGCAATGATGCATGACTCAACAATGCAACCTAATACCATGATAGTCCCCACAGTGGGGCCAGATAGCAGATATAGATACTGGGCATAGGTACCAATTCAAAACAGAAAATCAAATTGTACAAATTAATCAAAATCCTCGAAAAATTTTAGATAGCAAATAATAACTGATAGTGCAATTCTAATAGTTTATTTCAATATTTTCAGAGAGTTAATAAGATCAAATCAATCTCAAATAAATTCAGTGTAACACATCGATAAATTTTATATTCAGATATCAATCAATATAAAGACATTAAAAGCCTATTCCCGGAATTATAATGGCTCTAATGCATAGATAATTGAGAAATTTTATTATTTAATCAAAATCGGAATAAAATTAAATAATAAAATAAAATACTAGAAAATCACATGTAAAATAATTGTTAAAATATTGATTTAAAATTTCATTTAGTAACAAATTTAATGCTAAGAAATTTTCAAAGGAACTAAAATGGTGTCATATACTATAATTACCACTCACCTGGAACCTTCAAAATAATGGTTATATTAAATGAAAGAGAGACAATTCAGCTGACAGATTGAAAAGTCGAATCTCCTACATATCCAAAATATAGCAAAATTGTATCAACTAAACTAATATGACAGACCCATTAAATATATATATAATTTTATTTTGAAACCAAAGTTGATGATAATAATAATAATAATAATAATAATAATAATAATAATAATAATAATAATAATAATAGGTCAATTTAAGAAATATATAAAAATAAATTAAAGAAAGAAAAAAATTAATATAATAATAATAATAATAATAACTTTAACAACAAAATAAATAAATAAATAAATAAATATATATATATATATATATGAATTCAAGAGGTTTTTGTCCCGCGGTAATTATGATCAACCCAATTCATACCAATGGTAAAAAAAATAAAAATAAAAATAAATTTCTAGAGTAGTTGTAACGATTCAAGGAAAGAAAATAAAAATAAATTCACCCATTATTGAATAAAGAAAGGTTAATATATATATAGGAAATTGTATATATATATAGGAAATTGTATATAGGTACCAATTCAAAACAGAAAATCAAATTGTACAAATTCACCCATTCTAACTACCCACGAATATTTTATGAATTTTTAATCTAAACCCGAAACTAAATAAATAAGGAAACTTAGGGTTCATGCTTACCTATGCCAATTCGGATATTGGAAACATATCTGAGACGTCTGAAAATGGTAGGGTAGCTTATAATCTTGACCCTGTTCTGAAGTGATTCCGGTAGCTTATCTGCTCAGCTTGAAATTGTAGATCTGGGCGATGGTTGAATTGCCACGAAATGAAAGTACCTATGCAAAGCTCGCAACACCAGAGGTTAGACTAAAATATTTATATTTACATATAAAATAATTATTTGAAAATTAGGGTTGTTACAAATTCCTTATTTGAAATTTCCACTTGTCCAATTGTTTGAGGGTGGCAAGGTGTTGTCACTTTGTTTATCACTCCATATTTCCTTAATAGTGTTTTAAACTTGTTATTGTAGAAGTGACTTTCCCCGTCACTAATGCCTTTGGTGTGCCACATCTTATAAAGATGTACTTTTTGAGGAACTTGATCACTACTCTAGCATCATTGGTTGGTGAGGCTATTGCTTCTACCTATTTTGATATATACTCCATACCAATAAGGATGTACTTGTTGTCAAACGAAGATGGAAATGGACCCATAAAGTTTATACTCCAAACATCGAACAGTTCAACTTCAAGTATACCATGGAGTGGCATCTCATTCCTTCTTGAGATGTTGCCAGCCCTTTAACACTAATTGCATATCGGTACAAAGTTTCTCACATCTTTAAACAAGTTGGGCCAGTAGAATCTGCTTGTAGTATCTTAGCTGCTATCTTAGTTGTGCTGAAGTGTCCTCCATAGGGTGATGAATGGCAGTGCTATAGCACACTTTCTATTTCCTCATATGGTATACATCTTCTTATTAGCCCATCATAGCATCTCTTGAATAGTAAAGGTTCTTCCTAGGTATAGTCCCTTATGTCATGTAAAAACTTCTTCTTCTATTGGTAGGCAAAACTCTACACATAAGATAGTTAACAATGTCAGCATGCCATGAGGCTTGGGAGATTGCTAGTAGGTGTTTATCGGGAAAGGAGTCATCAATTGGCAAATCTTCAAAACAGTCTCCTATGTCTTTCTGCTTGAGTTTGGAGAGGCGGTCAACTATTATATTCTTGATCCCCTTTTTGTCTTTGATTTCAAGATCGAATTCTTGTAGAAGTAAAATCCATTGGATCAACATTGGTTTTGTTTCCTTTTTATTTAAGAGGTACCGGATAGTGGCATGGTCTGTGTATACAATAACTTTTGATTCGACTAAGTAGGACCTAAACTTGTCCATTGCAAATACTATTGCTAGGAATTCTTTCTCCATGGTTACATAGTTGACTTGTGTGTCGTCAAGTGTCTTACTAGCGTAGTAGATGGCATGAACTTTTCTGTCCTTTTTCTGTCTAAGCACCACTCTTACTGTATTGTCACTTGCATCATACACTAACTTAAATGGCAGCTCCCAATCTGGTGGTTGCATAATTAGTGTAGAAATTAGAGCCTCCTTTATCTTATTAAATGAATCAAGGCAACTTTCATCAAAGTCAAAAGGAACATCTTGATTTAGCAAGTTAGTTAATAGCTTAGCTATTTTTGAAAAATCTTTGATGAATCTTCTGTAGAAGCCCGCATGTTTCAAAAAGTTTCGCACTCCTTTGACTGATAAAGGTAGTGGCATTTTCTCAATTATTTCAATTTTGCCTTGTTCACTTCTATTCCCCTTTCTGATACAAGGTGACCAAGAACTATACATTCTCTTAGTATGAAATGGCATTTTTCTCAATTTAGGTTTAGTTTTGACTCCTCACATCTTTATAGCACTTTAGACAGGTTAGCTAAATACTCATCAAAAGTGGTTCCATAAACAGAAAAATCATCCATAAAAAATTCCATTATATTTTCAATATAATCAGAAAAAATAACCATAATGCATCTTTGAAAAGTAGTTGGGGCATTGCAAAGACCAAAGGGCATTCTCCTATATGCAAAAGTGCCATAGGCATGTAAATGTGGTCTTTTCTTAGTCTTATGGGTGAATAGAGATTTGGAAAAATCTTGAATACCCATCTAGGTAGCAGAAATAGGAATGTTTTACTAGCCTTTCCAACATTTGGTCTATAAATAAAAGAGGAAAGTGGTCTTTTCTAGTTGCACTATTTAGTTTTCTATAGTTAATGCACAAACGCTAACTAGTGACCACCCTAATGGGAATTAGATCATTGTTTTCATTTTTTATAATAGTTATCCGACCCTTTTTAGCCACTACATGTATCGAACTAACTCATTTACTATCAGAGATTGGGTGTATAATACCTGCATCTAATAGTTTCAAAATTTCCTTTTTAACTATCTTGTTCATGTTAGGGTTAAGTCTCCTTTGATGTTTAACGGTAGGCTTACTGTTTTCTTCCATAGGTATTCTGTGCATACAAATGGAAGGGCTAATCCCTTTAAGGTCTTCTATTGTATACCTTATAGTCCTGCAACATTTATAATGACAGGATATTTTGAGTTTGAGTCCAAGAATGTATACCTTAAAGTAGAAGGAAGAGGTTTTAATTTATTTTGAGTTTGAGTCCAAGAATGTATACCTTAAAGTAGAAGGAAGAGGTTTTAATTATACCTATTTTGTGTCCTCTGGTGATTTGCCTTTGGGTTATTCTTCCTTTAGCTCTTCCACTTGTAGTGCTTGAGCCAAGAGTAGAGATGGGCTAGCTTTCAAATATCATGTATAGGCTACAATTTCTTTATTATTATCTTCTGCTGTGTTGCTGTGCACTATGCATGCTTCAAGAGGATCTTCAGGATACCTCTTTTAGAATTTCTCTTCTACTAGCTTGTCTATTATGTCAACCCTCAAGCATTCATCAAGATTAGATTTTTGCTTCATTGTTGTAAATAGGTTGAATTCTACTTCCTCTTCTCCTACTTTGAGAGTTAATCGCCCATTTTTTACATCTATAATAGTTCTTGCAGTTGCCAAGAAAGACCTTCCCAATATAATATGAATCTGGACATCTTCTTCCATCTCCAGGACCAAAAAATCTATAGGAATAAAGAACTTGCCAACTTTGATGAGGATGTTGTAACACCCTCACTTTAGCTAGTCCGTGCATTCGACTGTTTCGATGATTAATGTCGGTTCGGACAGTCAAAATGTCTGGAACTATATGTAAAATAGAGTGAAGAGTCATAAATAATTCAAATAAGTGTAAGAAAAATTAAGAAGAAATTTTAGAAATGAAATACAATGAAGTTAAATGAGCCAGTGCCCCGGTGATGGGTAACCCTAATGGGAATTTGCTGTCTTCACAGGTAGAAGCCCTAAACCGGGGAGAAAATTCATGAAATAATTTTTGGGACTCCAGAGAAGAGTCATTGAGGTTTCAATGACATTAGAATACTAAGAAAATACTTAGAAAATTTTATCAATCAGTATAAACGATTTTGGCTCCTTAAGTCAAACGGAGGGCATTTTGGTTATTTCACCTTCAGAGACGATTTTTGAACAACTTGTCTATTTAAGTAAATAAATTATATGACATAAAATATAAATAAATATTGCTAAAAATTAAATTAAAAATGAGTAGAAAAGAAAAAAAAAATGAAAGAAAACTCAAATTTTGACATTATAATGATGTCATTTAACAAGCTCCCACCAATCACAATGGAATAAGCCTTCTTAAAACAATTAAAATAGATAAAATGAACAAAAAAATTCTGGTATTTCTCCTTCTTCTTCAGCCAGCCGAGAGTCCTCTTCTCCTCCTCCATTTTTGTTTTTCTTCAAGCTTAAATTCCCTTATTTCTCACCCAAAACCTCAAAGCCCCAACACTAAAAATAATTCTTGGGCCCTCCTAGAGTGTTTGGCAGCCAAGAAAGGGTTAGAAAGTGAAGGAAAATTTAAGATTAGCCAAGAGAAAATTCTGCTCACAAGGTTAGTGCTAGTCTCACTCTTTTCTTCCTTTCTAAAATTGAAATTAAGGTTGAGTATGAATAAATTACAAGGAAAAAGGTTGAAATTTATGCATGAATTTAGAAATATAAATTTTGGCCAGCCTTGGTGTGTGGTTAGTTTGATGAGTTTGATGAGTTTAATTATGTTTATGCATGATTATGATTGTATACAATTAGAATGGAGGATTGAATGGTTTGCATGAATTGGAGGAAATTATGACCAATTAGGGTTTGTGACAAATTTGGGTTTTGCTCATGTGTTGGTGAATGAAAGTCCTAATGGTCAATTAGTGACCATTTGGCTATGTTTGATGAGAAATTAAAGTGAATTATGGCTTTGGATTTGAGGTTGGGTATGCTGCCTCATAGGACCTGCAGGGCTAGATGTGAGTCCAGCAAGTTTGGGTAGTTGTAACTTGAGTTGTGTAGGTTTAATTGATGCAAGAACAATTGGACGTGAAACTAGACACATAATGGCACAACTTTGGTGAAGAAACCTTGCCCAGAAAACAAACTTAGGATGACCTAAAATTGGCCAAATACGGGTAACCAATTCTAGACCTGGTAAAAGGGACCAAATGCTTATAACTCAGTGTAGAAAGGTCCAATTGACCTGAAATTTATATCAATAGAAAGCTTAGACAATTTAGAACAACTTTTATGAAGAACACAAACTTAAATTTTGAACCTAACTAATTGAAATGTCTAGCCCAAGTTAGGACACTAAATCTGGCAGAACCAAATTCCATCCAGAATTTATGGACAAGACCAATCCGGCTAGTTATGGTATTTAGGCCATAACATGAGCTAAAAAACTCCAAAAGGAGTGATTCAAAAAGAGAATTAAAGAAGACACATGAAGGAACAACTTTCATGAAGAAAGTTTTATCAAAATTCTACTGTAACAATGACCAATGGAACAGTAAACTTAAAGCATGAAATCTGAAAATTTTGAATAACATAAAATAAGCTTTGAAATGGTATTGGCAATCAATAACAACAAATCTAGAATCCAAAATGTGGTATAATTATATATCTATAATTTGTATACATATTATGTATGAAAAAGTTAACAAATTGAGTGAATAGTAATGTGTGAATAGTAACCCCAAAAACATAAGGACTAATAAAAGAAATTAAAGAAGACATTATGATTGATAATATATAATATGATTAGTGAATTGTGATTTTTGAATTTGAATGACCCTAAAACATAGAAGAATGTTTTAAGTATAATGGTGCTTGAGAACCATTGATGAGAATTGTAATCATATGAATTATCAAATGAATGTATAAATTATGAAATTTGTCATGAAATAATGAAGTCATAAAACACAATATATTAACATTTAATGGTACTATGTGCCCATGTATTGCCTAGACACATGTGTCAGATTGGATAGATTAGCATGCCAATAGGGTATTGTTTTAACAGTACTGCGAAAGACTTTATGCCTGTATTCATGGCTTTATGCCCGCACTCATGACTTTATGCCCGCACTTATGGCTTTTATGCCCGATTATGTGTTATCATGGCTTTTTAGCCATACTGATTGCATACATGGTTGACGTTCCGCGTCCCATGGTATGACGGCCTGAGGCACTGCGGTGTCTAGTGCCAACAACCCATTATCCAGTTTAGTCAACCTATCATAGGTTGCCTGGGTAGTATAAATTATTGAAATTATTTAAGCATATTAGCAATTAAAACATTAGGAAGTCTTAAATAAAATGTGAAAAAGAGATTAGCAATAGAAACATAACAAAAATACAATTTGCAGAATCGTAGAGAGACCTCAAATACAATACTCCTAGAATAAAATATATATTGAATATTATTACTGTAAGGCTATAAACTCAGTACTTCCAAAGAAGAATGAATTAGCATATGAAATGTCATTTTAAATCAAATTGATACTTGAATATTTAGAATGTTTGATTCTTTCTTTATTTGTATACATTGTTTCTTGTTATATTATTACACCACTAAGCAGAAATGCTTAGCGCGATGGATTTATTTCCTTTGCGCAGGTACTGAAGGCAAAATCCAGTGGATATTAGACTGAGATTTTGAAGTTCAAATCTGCAGAAGTATTAGAAGGATTCAAGCTTGTCACCTCCTCAGCAATGCATGTAGATAGAGCCCATATAAGTCATTTTATGTATTTTATATATTATAAATATTTTGTATGTTGTAATGTAAACTAAGAATTATAAACTAAGAATTTGTAAGTAATATTTATGTGATGTAAATTAATAAATTGATTAGTTCATATGTAATTAATTTGTATATCATGTAAATTTTAAATTTATTCAATTAGTTTGCAAATTATGTAAATTAATGGAAATATGAGAATTTTGATATGTGAATAGAGTATGAAGGAAAGTGAATGGAAATGAATATGAGAATTGAAATGCATGGATGATATTGAAATGTGAGATGATTATGAGATTTTATTTTGAAAATATTGTTGAATTTCAAACAGGTGAATAGTGAAATATGCCAAATGGTAGTAGAAACAGGGAAAACTCCGCTGGTTTCTCCATAAAAAGATAATTGATATTAAAATACAATGAGAACAAAATTTTTAAAGGAATAAAGTAAGATAAAATAGGGTGCTCTGACACTGAGTGTGACATGTCTTGCTTGACTACACTACAGTCGTGTAAGAGGTGTCACAGATGTTCTCTAAGATGCCAATTGGATATTTGATAGACCTGTCTTCCAATTATAGTGAGATGGTAATTGGTCTGAGTTCTCCAACGTTCAGCTTTTGGCATATTGACATAAACATCAGACTTACACTAGCACTAAGATCGCAAAGGGCCTTATCTATGTTCATATTACCAATAAGACAAGGTATAGAAAAGCTTTCAGGATCCTTGAGTTTTGGAGGCAGCTTGTTTTGTAGGATAGCACTGCACTCCTCTATCAAAGCAACAGTCTCACAATCTTTAAGCTTTCTTTTCTTGGAAAGAATTTTCTTTAAAAGTTTTATATAGGATGGCATTTGAGATAGTGCTTCGATGAAAGGAATATTTATGTAGAGTTTCTATAAAACTTTCAAAAACTTTCTAAACTACTTATCCAACTTAGCTTTCTAAGACCTTTGAGGAAAAGGTAGAAGGGGCTGGTATAGTTCAAGCAGTTTCTTTTTCTTTCTTTCCTCCTCTTCCTTATCTTCTTCAGTTTCCTTCTCTTCCTCTTATGTTTGGTTATCAAAACTTCCAAAAGTTTCCCCTTTTTTCTTTTATTTTTCTTCTAGTGTTTGATCTTGTAAGACTCTACCACTCCTCAAAGCAACTAACTTGTAATATTCTTTTGAGTTCATCTCTAGTTGACTTAAAGAACTAGCTTAAAGAATTAGCTTACTGGGCAATCTGATTTTCAAGCATCTTATTATGAGTATTCAATTGGTCTATTCTAGAAGCTAATTATTTTATCATCTCATTTTGTTTTTGTTATACAGTTAAGAAGCTTTCCATTAGGGATCCCATGGTCAACTTAGATTCTGGCTATTGAGGTTGAGGAGATGGTGGTGGCTATACCAAATTCTGTCTTCTGTTCTGAAAACCGGGTGGTGGTGGTGGTGGTCTATATCCTTACTGTTTATTTATGGATTGGTTCTGCTAATTCTGTAAATTGGACCATGAGAAGTTGGGATGATTCCTCTATCCAGGGTTATAGGTGTTTGAATATGGATTATTAATCTACCTCTGATTGAAGTTTCCTCCATTGTTCACATAGTTCATCTGTTTCATGGAAGGTTCACCATAATTACTGCATTTTGAAATTGTGTGGCCTCCTCCATAATTATCGCATTGTTGGTTGCTTGACCCTACCACATTGGCTTATATTTTGTCAAGTCTCTTTATGACTTGGTCAAATTGGGCATTAATCACGTTAAGGGCATCCAATTCTAGGATCCTTGCCATCCTTCTTACATCTCCTCTCTCGTTTGACCACTCAAATTTGTGATATGCAACCCTTTCTAGCAGTTCCAAAGCTTCAATTACTATTTTCTCTACGAGGTCTCCTCTTACTGCTGAATCAACTGTACCCCTTGTAGATGGTAGCAGTCCATTATAGAAGTTTTGAACTAGGAGCCAGTTTTTGATTCCATGGTGTGGACACTCTTTTTGTAGGTCTTTGTATCTTTCCTATGCATCATAGAGTGATTCTCCTTCTCTTAGCCTAAAAGCATTCAGTTCTACTCTCAGTTTTGCAGTCTTTGTAGGTGAGAAGTGCCTTGCTAAGAAGCTTGTGTGAGATCCTCCCAGGTGGTGAACGTTCTAGCTAGTTGAGAAAGCAGTCACTTTCTTGCCTTATCTGTCACACCCTACTCCTCCGTAAGGCATAACATGATCCCGTAGTACACCTAATGAATTACCGTATTTCGCCCACCGGTAAGCCATCAAATATACTACAAGGGATTTTAAAACAATTTCCATTCATTTTTAAGTTGGTGGGTAATTTTTATTAAGTATTAAAACCTTTAATTGACACTAAGTCATAAATCAAATTCTCAATTAAAATCTGGTGTTACAAAAATTTTTCCAAATTTCGGCAGAGTGCCAGCTGTTTTTTGAGTAAACAATTCTTCAAACCTGAAAGGAAAAATACTTTTAATATGTTTTCTCAACTACAACTCCAATACAAATCATTTTCATATCCCAATTTAATGCAATTAACTCAATTCAATTTTCAAGCCATACATGGGTTTCAAAACTCAAGAGGATATTTGAGTATCATACTTATTAGGATAATAAAATTAATATTACAAAAATATACAAGTAAAGAAATTCTCAAATTAAGATTACAATAATTTGATTTCATTACATACTAAAATTATATTACAAGAGTTTTTGTACACCTGCTCAAACAATTTACACACATATAATTACATGCATACATCAAAATCTAATGTACAAGGGTATACCTCTAATATACCCGAAGCTAATCCCAATGAGTCTTCAAGGCGCAGCTACCGGAAATCTCACTCGACTGCTCTATCTTTACTTTCACCTGCGACAGCATATAAAGCAATCGCTGAGTGGTGAACTCAGTGGTGCACAACCATAATTTAAAATATAGTATACAATACCTTGCCAAAATTTTAGCAAAGAATTTGAAAATCTTGAAATTCAATCAAAATTTCAAAAATCAAAATATTCGTTGCCAATAAAATAAATCATTGGTTAAAATGACTCTGCTCAAGAATTTCAATTTATCAAATCATAACTGAATATTTAAAGTAATTTCAGTAATTTATGGAAACAAATCTTAATTTCAATAAAATCAATTATGCATAAATCCCATTTGAAATCACAATTCTTACTATTTAAAACATATTCTTTATCTCACTAACTATGTAAGACTAATCCGTAAGGGCCATCTTCGGGGCGATTCTAACTTCCTATGATCGGGGAGATCGAATCGGGATTCTAACTCCCTATGGTCGAGGAGGTCGAATCATCGTGCACAGTACACACCACAATAATGAAACTTCCGAAAGAGCTAATGATAAACTTAGATCTAACCTCTAATAAGAGGAAAATCTAAGCCTGTGCACGTGCCATGGTAATCAAAACAAAGCTAACTCCATTGTCTCCTCAACAAATGAGAGAGACGGGTAATAACCTAGTCAAGTATCTATAGTGAGATATAAAACAATATTATGAATCTCTTTGTCCTTTTTGTGAGCATAAATCATAACACAATTCAATTCAATGTCAAATCCAATATCCAATAATTTTTATGCTCATCACAATTCAAAACATATTTTATCACAATTTTTTCAAAACTAATTTATTCAATCCACAACAATGCTCAATAATTGTTGAAATATTATTTTTCAAAACTAAACTCACGCATACTATAACAATTTTAATAATCATTGAAATAAATCCAATACTTGATAAACATAATACATAAGGAAAATAATGTCAATTAATCATATGAAATATTCAGAATAAAATCAATTAAAAACTAGTTTTGCATAAACCTCTTTGTTGACTAATTTACTCCACCTTTCATTTCTCCTTCGAAGATCCCTTTTTAACTGAAACACATAAATTTAAAGTGCTTCAGTATCCATTTATAATACTTAAATTCTAATAATTTCTTTACAGACTTATCCTACCTATTACGGTTTATAATTTCGGGTCTTTCACATTTTTGTGTATAGTGGCACTATTTATGGCACTATTCAAGTCAAAATGTTGACTTTTCCATATTTAATATGTTTATTAATTCTAATTGTACCCATATACCACATTTTGGGTGTCAATTTTTTTGGCATTGATTTCCAATTAAATTTCTAATTTCCCTAAGTGCAAATCTAAAATTTCAGTTTTAGTTCACTATTTTTTACTGTTCCATTGGTCTGGTTACTGTGAAAATTGGGCTAAGTGTCCTTCATCAAAGTTGTTCCTTGTTGTCTTAGCTTTAATTCTCTTTTTGAATCACTTCATTTGAAGTTTTGTAGCTCAAGTTATGGTTATTTTCCTAAGGCTGGCCGGATTGGTTACAACCTAGAATTCTGGGCACAATTCTGGTTCTGGTAGTTTTACTGTGCCGAATGCAGCTCACTTTTCGGATGAGTTATGGTCAGAATTTGGGTTTTTATTCTCTATAAAAGTTGTAGTTCTATGTCTCAGCTTTCCATCAGTATAAAATTCAAGTCATTTGGACCTTTCTACACCAAGTTATGGCCAAATGAACAAATACTATTTATATGGTCAGTTTTGTACGGTGGCAGTGCATATTACCCAGATTTGACCTAATTGTTCACTAACTTAGAGTCACTTTCAGGGCAGAGTTCCTGCACAAAAATTGTGGCATTATATGTTTAATTTCATCTCCAATTGGCCTCACACTAATTGGAGTAGCAGAATTACAGTTTTGGTCCCTGAAAGGGACCTAGGTAAAACTGCCCAATGTAGGACAGCATCACATTCCATTTCCAATCCAATTCCAAACATTCAAACACATGACAATTGACTCCAATTAACCATTTTAAACCTCACTTAGGTCAAAGTATATCAATTTATTAAATTCTCAAATTTTCTCCCCAAAACCCTAAGGGTCCAAAACCCTAAGGGTCGAGAACCCTAATTTTCTAATTTGTTTAATTCATTCAAATTAAAGTTTACAATTTATTTCTACCTACTTCATCAAGCCAAATTACATGCTTAATTCACATAAAAATCATCAAAACCCTAAGGGACTAGGGCTAGCTGAAATTCATGGGGTCCCTTTCTCGCATAATTCTTTCAATTATTCATCAATTTTCAACTTAATTCAAGTACTTAAGCATGAAAATGGAGAAAGAATTGAAAGAATAACACTAACCTTTATATAGCTTTCCAATCTCCAAATTTCCTCAACTTTCCCTTCAATTTACTTCTCCAAGCTTCTTTTCAAGTCTCAAATATAAGGTTTAATCTAAGAAACTAGAGAAATTATGGTAAAATTTAAGGTTAGGGAAGCTCCAAAGTGAGCTTTAATGGAGGAATTTTAATGATAGAATATTTGAGAAAGGGTGGACGGCAAGAATGAAGGGAAGAAGACCAATTTTTACTTTTAAATTTTTGGTTTTTATCTTTTATTTGACTTGGTCAAAAATCTAATTAATTGGAAATTATTTTTCACATCATGCTTATGTCACTTTGGTAATGTCATTAATCCTTATTTTCTTTTCTTTTCTTTTTTCCTTTCTTTCTTGTCACTTCTTTAATTTAATTCTATATTTCAAAATTTTCATTTCTCAAATTTTATTAGATAGTTAGGTCATGAGTCACCTCTAGGGGTGAATTGACTAATTTGCCCCTTGTCGGTCTGATCAGGTTTGCAAATAATACTGTATTTCTTCCAAAACCCTGACCTAATTATTTAATCTGGTTCTCAACACTTTTCTGTGATTTTCACATTTTCCCTAGCTTCACAATTTTTCTTAGGCTTACAGTGTCACAATGCCCCGTACGAATTCAGAGTTTTGACTGATCTCGTAGTCACTTCCTGGAGCGGTCACCCATCTCTGTGACCCCCGGCTCATTTAACATTTCAAGTTCTATTTTTCTGATCTATATTTAACCTCTGGTAATCACTATTAATTTTTATTCAGGGTTTTTCTAGGTGACTTAAATATGATTCTAATCCTCTTAATTGTCCGGACCGACGCCGGTAACCAGAATAGTGAAATGCACAAGACTATGCTTGTAGGGGTGTTACAATTCTCCCCCCTTTAAAAGAAATTTCGACCTCAAAATTTTGCCCATTGTTAGTCCTTAATCATCCATATGTGTCTTTTTCTCATGTCTCTCTAACATTTCCATGTAGCCTTATAATCTGAATGATGGTCCGTAGCACTTTAACCAATAATATTTACTCATCAATTGCTTACCTAGAATGCCAAGTTTCTTATGAGCTTCTTGCCATAAGTTAAGTTTGAATTCATTTCAATTTTAGAGGTAAGCAAATCTGTGTGCTAACGGATCCACTCTTTCTCAAACCTCATATAATCCTATGAAGTGAGAACTCAGTTTTTCTCCTTTCTAAATAATCTTGTAATCTTCTTTCCTTTAAGTCTATGTAAGACTTCTAACAATCTAATACAATGTTTAAATTGTTTGTATAACACTAATCCTCTCTTACTATTGTCCTATTTAATATTTCGATTCATGTTTCCTTATTGAACAACCATTATAGTCGTATTAGAATTACTTAGCTAATCATTGGTCATAGATTCATAAATGTTATCTTGATAACTTTATTTCGAATCTAGGCCTATGTACCATTTTACACCATCTTGTTTGCATTTATTTAACTTATTTCTTACTTAATAAGAAAGTTTGGAATATCGTTACGCGTCTTAAGCAGGTTGTTTGCTCTAGTGGCAATCCTCAACTAATGTTTCTACCTTTGTTATAACTTAAATGGGTATTATCCCCGTACTAGCTACTTTAATTTGAAATAGGGATAATAGAGGTTGACCCTTATCCTATACTTTTGAGCTCCATCGCTAGGCTCTTAACACTGTCCCAAGTTAACTCTTTATACTACAATAATTATTTTATTCATCTGTCTTAGTTTGTTCCTTGACTCAACTGTTGAGTCAAAATTTAGCACCTCTTATCATCCCTAAAAAAAGTCCACTATACTTCAATATTATTTTGATTTGGTCCTCTGACCATTTTAGTCAACGTTCTTACTAATATTCATAATATTTCTTTGTTACATTTGAACCAACTATTCGAATTTTCACTTCTACAACTCTTTTATCTATTAATATTCTATAACTTATTTTGCACTAATGTGCATTCATTACTTCCTTTTGTATTGAACTATAACCTTTCGATATTCTAACTTTAGAGTTTTAAATCCCGGGTTAGGATTTTCAAACTCTCTTCCAATAATAAAATTCTTTCCCGACAGAATTCTACCAAAACAGATGCCGTTTGCAATAATTCTCATCTTAGTGCACTATCGGGTAGTACGTAGCTCTACATAATAATCTCAAGTTAGTACTATAATCTACAGCTTATAGTACAAACATTAAGAACATTGCATAGTTACTATGATACATTCCAATAGATCAAACTTTCCTACATTTTATTCTTTTCGAATTCACTAATATCCAAAACTTATTCTGATTACCATATCCATTGACAATTGCTAGCAGTAACATCTTTGCCCTCATCTAGAGCAATTCTATTACTGTAACTTACTTTTAGGTCCTTTTGCTTTATATTAAATAGGCTAACTAATTAGCTTTATAAATTCTTGCGTGCTAGCAAATACTTTTCACTGACAAACTCTTCCAAAACTAATTTCAATTACACTTATTATCGTAATCCTTATCTCAAAGGACTAATCACTGATGCATTAAAATTTATTCCCATGTAAAGGAATAGGAATAGAACATATAATTCTAACACTAACATAAAAATAAGTAGTGCTGGGATCAAATAATAACTAATTGTTTCCTCTAAAAATTAAAAACTTACCAGCAGCTACATCCGAAGTTTCTTTTCTTTCTCCCTGGCGCAGAGTGGACGCTCTGACTGGTGCGCTACTATATTCGGGTTGATTTACTGTGTTATGGTTTTGAGGAGTACCAACTCTATTTCTATCTTGGCCCTAACAAACTGTCTGTGAACTTCGGAGAGCAGGTTGATGTGCTCTAGTACAATCTCTCACAAAATGTCCAAGCTTTCCACAATTGTAGCAAGCTCCAATAGCTTTACAACAAATACCCCCATGTAGTTTGCCACAAGAGTTGCAGATACGAGGAGGGTATGAACTTCTAGTTGTTCGACGACTAGACCTTGGTGGCTTCTGTTCTAATGATCCGCCTTTGTTATATCCCTGGGCTCAGGGTTTCTCAAAATTTTTTCTCTTCCCCAAATTTCTACTTGAACTCTAACCCATAGGTTTCTCCCTCTTCTTTATTTCACACTGCCCTTGTAAGGGTTGGGTTTGTACTTGAGCTTGAGCTGACAGAGTATTCACCATTTGTTGGAAGAAATGGGCCATTTGTACAGTAATTTGTACTGGTGGAACTAGTACAGTCGGGCCTTCAACACTCAAAGAAGCTGAGGCCTCCCCTTATGCCTCAACTGTAACTGGTTGTTTTACTGGTTTATCTCCCTCTTTCATTTCTATTTACAAAATCTTCTTTTCCTGGGACAACCTACATAAGGAGGTTTTTTTGCATTAGTTCATTTTTATGATGTAAATGTACTATATGTATCAAACATTTGAGCAGTTATATTTATCGATAAAATATTTCAAATTCATAGTTTCAAATTTACTTTAAAACTATTGCTCTGATACCACTAAACATGTCACACCCTACTCCTCCATAAGGCATAACATGATCCCGTAGTACACCTAATGAATTACCGTACTTCACCTACCGGTAACCCATCAAATATACTACAAGGGATTTTAAAATAATTTCCGTTCATTTTTAAGTTGGTGGGTAATTTTTATCAAGTATTAAAAACCTTTAATCGACACTAAGTCACAAATCAAATTCTCGATTAAAATCTAGTGTTACAAAAAATTTTTCAAATTTTGACAGAGTGCCGACTGTATTTTGAGTAAACAATTTTTCAAACCTGAAAGGAAAAACACTTCCAATATGTTTTCTCAACCTCAATTCCAATACAAATCATTTTCAAATCCCAATTTAACGCAATCAACTCAATTCAATTTTCAAGCCATACATGGGTTTTAAAACTCAAGAGGAAATTTGAATATCATACTCATTAGGATAATAAAATTAAAATTACAAAAATATACAAGTAAAGAAATTCTCAAATTAAGATTACAATAATTTGATTTCATTACATACCAAAATAATATTATAAGAGTTTTTGTACAACTGCTCAAACAATTTACATACATATAATTACATGCATACATCAAAATCTAATGTACAAGGGTATACCTCTAATAAACCCGAAGCTGATCCCAATGAGTCTTCAAGGCGCAGCTACAGGAAATCTCACTCGGCTGCTCTATCTTTACTTTCACCTGCGACAGCATACAAAGCTATTGCTAAGTGGTGAACTCAGTGGTGCACAACTATAATTTAAAATATAGTATACAATACCTTGCCAAAATTTTAACAAAGAATTTGGAAATCTTGAAATTCAATCAAAATTTCAAAAATCAAAATATTCATTGCCAATAAAATAAATCATTTGTTAAAATGACTTTGCTCAATAATTTCAATTTATCAAATCATAACTGAATATTTAAAGTAATTCCAGTAATTTATGGAAATAAATCTTAATTTCAATAAAATCAATTATGCATAAATCCCATTTGAAATCACAATTCTTACTATTTAAAACCCATTCTTTATCTCACTAACTATGCAAGACTAATCCGTAAGGGCCATCTTCGGGGCGATTCTAACTCCCTATGGTCGGGGAGATCGAATCAAGATTCTAACTCCCTATGGTCGGGGAGGTCGAATCATCGTGCACAGTACACACCACAATAATGAAACTTCCGAAAGGGCCAATGAAAAACTTAGATCTAACCTCTAATAAGAGGAAAATCTAAGCCTGTGCACATACCATGGTAATCAAAACAAAACTAACTCCATTGTCTCATCAACAAATGAGAGAGACGGGTAATAACCTAGTCAAGCATCTATAGTGAGATATAAAATAATATCATGAATCTCTTTGTCCTTTTTGCGAGCATAAATCACAACACAATTCAATTCAATATCAAATCCAATATCCAATAATTTTTATCCTCATCACAATTCAAAACATATTTTATCACAATTTTTCCAAAACTAATTTATTCATTCCACAACAATGCTCAATAATTATTAAAATATCATTTCTCAAAACTAAACTCATGCATACTATAATAATTTCAATAATTATTGAAATAAATCCGATACTTGATAAACATAATACATAAAAAAATAACATTAATTAATCATATGAATATTCAGAATAAAATCAATTAAAAACTAGTTGTGCATAAATCTCTTTGTTGACTAATTTACTCCATCTTTCGTTTCTCCTTCGAAGATTCCTTTCTAATTGAAATACATAAACTTAAAGTGCTTCAGTATCCATTTTTAATACTTAAATTCCAGCAATTTCTTTGCAGACTTATCCTACTTATTACAGTTTATAATTTCAGGTCTTTCACATTTTTGTATATAGTGGCACTATTCATGACATTATTCAAGTCAAAATATTGACTTTTTCATATTTAATAGGTTTATTAATTCTAATTGCACTCATATACCACATTTTGGGTGTTAGTTTTGTTGGCATTGATTGCCAATTAAATTTCTAATTTCCCTAGGTGCAAATCCAAAATTTCAGTTTTGGTTCACTATTTTTTACTGCTCCATTGGTCTGGTTACTGTAGAAATTAGGCTAAGTGTCCCTCATCAAAGTTGTTCTTTATTGTCTTAGCTTTAATTCCCTTTTTGAATCACTCCATTTAGAGTTTTGTAGCTCAAGTTATGGTCATTTTCCTAAGGCTGGCCGGATTGGTTACAACCCAAAATTCTGGGCACAATTCTAGTTCTGGCAGTTTTAGTATGCCAATTGCAGCTCACTTTTCAGATGAGTTATGGTCAGAATTTGGGTTTGTGTTCTTCATAAAAGTTGTAGTTCTATGTCTCAGCTTTTCATCAGTATAAAATTCAGGTCATTTGGACCTTTCTACACCAAGTTATGGCCAAATGAACAAGTACTATTTATATGGTCAGTTTTGTACGGTGGCAGTGCATATTACCTGGATTTGACCTAATTGTTCACTAACTTAGAGTCACTTTCAGGGCAGAGTTCCTGCATAAATATTGTGGCATTATATGTTTAATTTCATCTCCAATTGGCCTCACACTAATTGGAGTAGTAGAATTACAGTTTTGGTCCCTGAAAGGGACCTAGGTCAAACTGCCCAATGTAGGACAGCATCACATTCCATTTCCAATCCAATTCCAAACATTCAAACATATGCTAATTGACTCCAATTAACCATTTTAAACCTTACTTAGGTCAAAGTACATCAATTTACTAAATTCTTAAATTTCCTCCCCAAAACCCTAAGGGTCAAGAACCCTAATTTTCTCATTTGTTTAATTCATTCAAATTAAAGCTTATAATTTATTTCTACCTACTTCATCAAGCCTAATTACATGTTTAATTCACATAAACATCATCAAAACCCAAAGGGACTAAGGCTGGCCAAAATTCATGGGGTCCCTTTCTTGCGTAATTCTTTCAATTATTCATCAATTTTCAATTTAATTCAAGTACTTAAGCATGAAAATGGAGAAAGAATTGAAAGAATAACACTAACCTTTATATAGCTTTTTAATCTCCAAGTTTCCTCAACTTTCCCTTCAATTGACATCTCCAAGCTTCTTTTCAAGTCTCAAATATAAGGTTTAATATAAGAAACTAGAGAAATTATGGTGAAATTTAGGGTTTGGGAAGCTCCAAAGTGAGCTTTAATGGAGGAATTTTAGTGAGAGAATATTTGAGAGAGGCTGGATGGCAAGAATGAAGGGAAGAAGACCAATTTTTACTTTTAAATTTTTTATTTTTATCTTTTATTTGAGTTGGTCAAAAATCTAATTAATTGGAAATTATTTTTCACATCATGCTTATGTCACTTTGGTGATGTCATTAATCCTTATTTTCTTTTATTTTCTTTTTCCTTTCTTTTTTCTCACTTCTTTAATTTAATTCTATATTTCAAAATTTTCATTTCTCAAATTTTATTAGACAGTTAGGTCATGAGTCACCTCTAGGGGTGAATTGACCAATTTGCCCCTTATCGGTCTGATCTGGTTTGCAAATAATATTGTATTCTTCCGGAACCCAGACCTAATTATTTGATCTGGTTCTCAACCTTTTTCTATGATTTTCACATTTCTCCTAGCTTCGTAATTTTTCTTAGGCCTACGGTCTCATAATGCCCCGTACAAATTCAGAGTTTTAACCGATCTCGCAGTCACTTCCCGGTGCTATCACCCATCCCTGTAACCCCCGGCTCATTTAACCTTTCATATTCTATTTTTCTGATCTATATTTAACCTTCTGGTAATCACTATTAATTTTTGTTCAGGGCTTTTCTAGGCGACTTAAATATGATTCTAATCCTCTTAATTGTCCGGACTGACACCGATCACAGGAACAGTGAAATGCATAAGACTATGCATGTAGGGGTGTTACATTATCTCAGAGGGAGAATGGGAATGCTCTAAGTCTAATAGCTTAATCAGAGAGCCCATTTATCTTAAAGGTGTCACACAAAGCAAGAAAGCACTGTAGATGATAATGTGGATCTTCTACAGGTGAGTCTCTAAATTGAGTTTGCTGAATCATCTGGAGCCATGCCGATTTAAGTTCCATGCATTCAATCACTCTCCTAAACACACCAATTGGCCAATTTAAGCATCATTATGTCAATTGATCAAAATTCCCAATTGCTACCAAAACCCTAATTCATCAAGAACCCTAGTTTCCAATTTATCACAATTCATGCAATTTCAATGCCCTAAACATACATATAACTTCACCAGCATTAGAGTTCATATTCAATTAGGCCAAAGCACACCAAACCCTAACCCCTCATGGCTGACTGAATTTCAATCTTTAAGAGTCAAGCATAATTTCTTCCATTTATCAACTTAATTCTCACAGTTACACTCAATTCCAAAGATAAAAAAAGAAAAAAAAACTTAGAGTAATTTCTAATTTTTTTTTTATTTATGGGATAATTACTTACATAAGAGACAAATGAAAAAAAAAAATTAAAACCTCATCTTTTTCAACTCTCTTACTGTCTACCTCTCTCTCTTCCTCTCACTCTCACTTTCACCATTAAAGCTCATTTTGAGCTTGAATAACCATTAAATTTAGCCATAAATTTCCTAGTCCCCTTAATTAAAACTTGGTTTTGAGTCTTGAAAAGAAGATTGGGAGCAAGAAGAGTGGAAAATATTGAAGGAAAGAAGAGATTGAAGAATTATCAAATTGATTGGCTTGGTAATACTGGATTGGAATCCTTGGATAGTTGGGGCTCCATAATCCCTCAAGGGCCTTGGCCTGTTATTGTTGTTAGCCATGATTGGAGTCTCAAAAACTGCAAGTTCTGGTTCTTGATGTCTCCTTCCTCACTTGATGGCTCTTAGAGTCTTATCTATTTTAGGATCCAATTCAAGCAGTTATTCTTCGGGCTTGGTTCTGGTCATAAACTGAAAAGAAAACATGAAAAAGAAACAAAATGTAAAATCAAATTAAATAGTTTAAAATAATAAAAATAAATATCAACATCAGCTAAATTATCTATCGCTTAATATTACTAAAATTTCCTAGTAATGGTGCCAAAAACTTGTTTGCTGGTTTAGAACCCCACAAATGCATGGATCGCGAATAAGTAATACAGTAGTGAGTAGAGTATCATTCCCACGAGAAATTTATAGGCATAAGTACTAAGCTAGACAGTAATTTTAACTGTTTAAACTACTAAAGTTATGGAGAGAATAAATCTAAACTACTGCTGAGAATATTGGGAAACTAGAGAGAATAAAGCTGAGATTTTAATCTAAAAGAATCTATGAGGGAAACAATTTCAGAATTAAGATTTCACACTCTAACCCTATTATGGATTTAACCTTGCTTATTCAATGGATTGAGAATTGTTACTTTGATGGAAATTAATCCTAAGTATCCTAGGTCCTGAACTCTACTTTCATGGTGATCAATTTTAATTAAAATCCTTTAAGATCTTTGATTAATTGTGAAATTCCACGAAGAATGTCAGCCTATCTCTAGGTCAGATTTCCTAGGTTTAAAATCCTGATTTTTAATATTAATCTTCACCTTTCAGTTCTTCAACTAGTATCTTATATCATGACTAAGTGTGTACTGATACATAACATACATTAAAAGCCCAGAATATTGAATCAAAGCACAAGGCTCAATTCCATTAAATAAACTTAATATATATCCATGACAGAAATTAAAAGTGCTACTCTTCTAATTCGAAAATTAAAAAAACTACTCACTCATGGTGAGTTTAACAAACATACTGTAATTAAAATAAAAGAACATAAAAGCAATTTTAAGTAATAGAACAAAAGAACCCAGAAAAAGATTCTATAGTTTAGGACTTTTGGAACATCAGCTGAGAGGTCTTCTCCTTATTGCTGATGCAATTTCTCTTCAAACAGCTTAGAAAACTAGGGTTGTAAAACTAATTCTAAATTAAAAGACTTTATATGATGTGTCTTAGAGCCATGTTTTAGAGTCTCAAGAGCCTTAGAAATCTTATCAAAGCGCGAAAAGTGGATTTGGAATCATATAAGAAGCCTATCTGCTACAAAGTACACGACCCGTATTGTAATACCCCTATATGCATAGTTCTGTATATTTCACTGTTCCGGTGACCAGTGTCAGTCCGGAAAATTAAGAGGCTTAGAACCATATTTAAGTCAACTAAAAAAGCCCAGAATAAAAATTAATAGCAATTACCAGAAGGAAAAATTGAAATAAGAAAAACAGAGCATAAAAGGTTAAATGAGCCGGGGGTCACAGCGATGGGTGACCGTACTTGGAAGTGACTGTGAGGTCAGTTGTAACCCTAATTTCATACGGGGCATTGTGACACCGCAATCCTAAAATTTTTTTTGAAGCTAGTGAAAATGATAAAATCACAGAAAAGAGTTGAGAAGTAGGTCAAATAATTAGATCAGGGTTCCGGAAGAAATATAGAAGTATTGGTAAACCAGATCAGACCGACGAGGGGCAAATTGGTTAATTTACCCTTAAAGGTGACTCTTGGCCTAACTATCCAATAAAATGTAAGAAATTAAAATTTCGAAATATAGATTTAAATTGAATAAGTTATAAAAAAATAAAGGAAAAGAAAAGAAATTCAAATAAGAATTATGACATCATCAAGCTTATGTATGCATGACACAATAAATTTTAATTTTTAAAATTTGAAAATTTGGGATAAATATCAACATAAAAAGAAAAATAAAGAAATTAAAAAGAAATTTTTTTGCTTCTTCTTCTTCAATTGTCGTGGCACTCTCTCCTCTCCCACCTCTCTCTCTTTCTTAAACCTCTATGAAAGCTTAACTTAAGCTTTCTAAACCTTAAAATTTGCCATAAATTTCCCAATTTTCTTACTTAAATCTTACCCTTGCATCTTGAAAAGAAGATTGAAGAAGGAAGAAGAAGGGAAAATGGAGAAATCAAAGAGCTAGAAAAGCTATACAAGAGGTTAGTTATAAATCACTTAATCTCTCTTTAAAATTATGCATATACACTTGAAATAAAGTAGAATTTGAAGAAAAATGAAACAAAATCAAACATGTGGGGCATTTGAGGAATTTTAGCCAACATGAAATGAATTAGGGTTTGATTGATTTTGATGAAATTAAAATTGTATTTAAGTCTAATTTAGTGTGTAGATGTATGATATATATTTTAATTTCATTAATTAAATCATTTGAGAAATTAGGGTTCTTGATTTAGGGAAATTGGGGGAAAATTTAGAAGTTTTTGAAATTGAGGCAAATTGACCTAATTGAAGCTCAAAATAATCAATTGGGCCCAATTAGAGTGTGTTGGAATGGGGAGAAGTGAAATTGAATCCGAATTGGTAAGGGTCCAATTCTGGACAGTCAGACCTTGGTCCACTTAGAGGACCAAAAGTGTAATTCTGCTACTGCAATTGGTGTGAGGCTAATTGGAGATGAAATTAGACACATAATGCCACAATTTTCATGTAGAAACCTTGCCCTAAAAATGACTTTAAGTTAGTGAACAATTAGGTCAAACCCGGATTAAGCACACTGCCACTGTAGAGAAATGACCAAATGAACAGTATTCATTCATTTGGCCATAACTTGGTGTAGGAAGGTCCAAATGATTTGAATTTTATACCAATGAAAAGGTGAGACATAGCACTACAACTTTTATGAAGAACACAAACCCAAATTCTGACCATAACTCATCTAAAAAATAAGCCACATTCGGCACACCAAAACCGCCAGAACAGAATTGGTACCCAGAATTCTGGGTTAAAACCAATCCGGCCAGCCACTTTGAAATTAACATAACTTGAGATACAAAACTCCAAATGGAGTGATTCAAAAAGAGAATTAAAGCTAAGACAATAAGAAATAACTTTGATGGAGGAAATTTGGTCAAATTCTCACTGTAAACAGATTAATAGAACAGTACAAATTAGTGACCCAAAATTGAAATTTTAAGATTTAACTTTAATAGACTTTGAATGGCAATTGCCAATTAATGCCAGCATATTTGTGACCCAAAATATGGTGTGTGTGTGTGTGTGTGTAATTAGAATTCACATACCTATTAAGAATGAAAAAGTCAACATTTTGACTTAAATAGTGCAATAAATAGTAATCCCAAATTACCAAATTCAAATAATTCCATTTTAAGCAAGTTTAGGTGTACATTCAATTATGCATGGAATTAATCATTAGATTAATTGTGAAACCTGATATTGAAACACTATAAATTGTGTGTTTCAGTTGAAAAAGAGATTGAGAAGGACGATAAGGAAAAGTGAGTCAAGGCCTGGAGGCGACTCATTCCAGGTTTGTGCACATTAAACTTTAATTTATCGTTTTCTAATTGAAAAATTATTTAGCTATGCATTGTGAATTAATTGTACTAATTATGGGTTTCGAGAAATGCTGTGTTATCATTTTATGAATGGAAATTTGAATTGGAAATTGATTTGTGTTTTGCATAAAATGTTTGAATAACTTGATTTAAATTGATTTTGGATTCACACTTAGCATGACAGTATCATTATATTCCTCCTCCATTTATGGGGTTGAGATCAACTATATTCCTCCCTCTCTAGCTTGCCAGTTGAGGTCGAGATCGGATGAGTACTCATATAGCTAGCTAGCCACCTCCCTCATTGATTTTGATTAGTGGGGTTGAGATTGCTTTGTCGTGGTGTACAACATGGCATTGATCGGAAATTTTGTGTCATGACATAAGTTGTGTATGGATTGGCAACACTGTGCTTTATAAATTATTTGACAAAATGGTATTATAAATATTGTTTGAAATTTGTGAAATGTGATTGTGAAAGGCTTTGAATTACTGTTCATCGATGAATATTTTATTTTTCACATCTTTAAATTTTTATTGTGCACCACTGAGTAAACAATACTCAGTGATAACTTTATTTCCTGTCGCATATAAGGGAAAAGAAAAAGCAGCAGAGTGAGCTGCTAAGTTGACAAGGACTCCTCTGAAGTTTTTGTATGGGTATTATTTTATACCCATGTAATTTAGTTTGATGTAAATATGATATTGTTTATATATATCTATGTAGTAAATGAGCAGTTGTATACTTAAGTCTGTAATAATATTATTTTTTAATTTTCTTTCTATAAATTAAGACTTGTATGTGTAACTTTAATTCAATACAATATTGATGAGTTTATTAAACTATTTTTAAGAATGTTTGAATTGTGTATTTTGAATTGAGATCTAGTTGAATTGTATTGATTTGAGAATATATTGGCGGTTGGGGTTGAGAAATGAAATTATTGGAAGTGTTTTCACAGGTTTTGAAGAACTGATTTTTTCCAATTATAGACGGCACTCTGCCGAAATTTTTATAAAATTTGCGAAAACTTTAAATTGATTGAAAATTTGATATGTGGTTTAACTTAAATTAAAATTTTTTAATACTTGTCAAAATTGCTCACCACCTTTAAAAGGAAATAGAATTGCTTTAAAATCCCTTGTAATGTAGTTAATGGGTTATCGGTAGGCAAAGGTCGATAATTCATTAAGTATACTACAAGATTATGTTATGCCTTCCGGAGGGGTAAGGTGTGACACGTATGGCACTACACGGCCCAGGGGCATGTAAACTTCTGGATGGATTTTGGCTTCAGTCATATGGGAAACAAAAAGTTACATGGGGGTGGTTAGGTTTATAGGTTGATGTAAACGGCCCGTGTACTCTCTTCCTTCTTTGGCTCTTCAAGTTTAGATGTCTAGAAAGTTACACGGGGCATTGTAAGGTACATAGGGTCATCTACACAACCTGTGTACTGTGGCTTCTTTATATTCTCTTTAGTCTCCTCCTGCCAGAGGGTTATACGGGTTTGGCTTACTTTGTACATGACCCGTGTACTGTGATGTAATAGCTTCCCTTGCTTTTCCTTCTCCCAAAGTTTGTCTATTTGACTCCTATGCCTTGTACTTTCTCTAGAACACCTGAAAAGATACAAAAAACATAAAATTCATTAAAAATTAACTAAATTAACAAAAACTAATGAAACTAACTAAAATGCATGAAATTAGAAAATTAGCTACCTATATGATATGAAATGTAGTGCAATTATGCCTTAAAACATCTATATGATACAAGTGTATCACCCAATATGGAAAGGGTGGCTTCTCAATAAGCAAGGTCAGGCAGCGTGGCCTAACCGACAGCAAAACAGACTTTTGTGGGTCTCTCATCAAGAAGGAGATAGGGTAGAAGATGATGTTCTTCCTCCTCCACAATAGGTTCATAAGGAAGGGATTCAACAGCACCAACTCGGATCTTTACCATGACATAATAGGAAGCCAATACCTCCAACACTATAGTGTCAGGTAATCATTACATAGGAAGTTTCAATGTGCATACTTTGATTGATTCGGGTGCATCGTACCCTTTTGTTAGCCTTGATATAATCCTCATATTAGGATTGGCAGTCTCAAGTTTAGAATGTCTGTTGCTTGTTAATGGACCAAATTGTGACCCTTCGGTAATAGATATGATCTGTTATGCTTGTTTAGTGATGGTTAAAGATAGATGTTTCCAACTAACCTAGTAGTTCTAGAATTGATAGATTTTGATGTTATTCTAGAAATGTATTGGCTCTCAGCTAACTATGCTATCTTGGACTACAGAAGAAAGATAGTAGAGTTTAGAGGATAGGATGGGTCAGTTAAAGTGTTCCAAAGAGATCAGGTAGCACCTGTAAAGGGTATGATCTCAGTCACGCAATCTAAAAAGATACTCCGAAAAGGGTTTAAAGCATTTATAGCACATGTTTAAAAAGTTGTAAAAAATAGAGGTGGACCAGGATTAGTTCTTGTGGTAAGAGAATTTCTAGATATGTTTCTAGAAGTGTTACCTGGATTGCCACCTAAAAAGGAGATAGATTTTGAAATTGATGTAATGCCTGGCACTAGACCCATATTTATCCCTCCTTACAGGATGACTCCTACAGAACTAAAGGAGTTAAAAGAACAATTGTAGGATTTATTGGATAAGAGGTTCATCAAACTGAGGATCTCTCTATGGGATGCACCTGTGCTATTTGTAAAGAAGAAAGATGGATCCTTATGGCTATGCATAAACTACAGATAATTAAATAAAGTGATCATAAAGAATAAGTACCCTTTGCTCGTATTGATGACCTATTTGATCAGCTAGCAAGAGCTAGTTGTTTCTCTAAAATAAACTTAAGGTTTGGATATCACCAGTTAAGGATCAAAGAGACAGACATTTAGAATACTGCTTTTTAGACTAGGTACAAGCATTATGAGTTTCTTGTGATGTCGTTTGGGTTAACCAATTCCCCACTTGCATTTATGGATCTCATAAACAGGGTATTTAGACCTTATCTAGATCACCTTGTGATCATCTTTATTAATGACATATTAGTATATTCCAAAAGTCTCGAAGAGCATGCACAACATCTAAGAATCATTCTTTAGATGTTAAGGGGGCATCAGTTATATGCTTAGTTCTCTAAGTGTGAGTTCTAACTGAAGAGCATATCTTTTTTGGGACATGTAGTGTCAAAAAAGGGAATTGATGTGATCCCAAGAAGGTTAAAATAATGGCAAATTGGCCGAGGCCATCTACAGTGACTAAGATCAAGAGTTTCCTAGGTTTGGTTGGCTATTATAAGATATTTATGCCTCCAAGATAACTGCTGTAATGACTTGGTTAACTCAGAAGAACAAGAAATTTGAATGGAGTGATCAATGTGAGGAGAGCTTCCAGAAGCTTAAGGAATATTTGATTTCAGCATCAGTGTTGGCTTTGCCTTCAAGCAATGGAGATTTCACCATTTACTGCAATGCCTCCAGAATGGGTTTGGGATGTGTTCTTATGCAAAATGGTAGAGTAATAGCTTATGCTTCAAGGTAGTTGAAGAAGCACGAAGCTAATTATCTCACTTATGACTTAGAGATAACAGCCATAGTCTTTGCCTTAAAGATGTGGAGACACTATCTATATGGGACTAAATGTGAAATTTTCACAGACCACAAGAGTCTCAGTATGTTTTTAACTAGAAAGAGCTGAATCTCAAATAAAGGAGATACATAAAATTGCTCAGTGATTATGATTTACCATTCAATACCATCTAAGAAAGACAAATGTTATTGCAAATGCCTTAGCCAAAAATCATTTGGCAGTTTAGCTCATATATCCATAGAAAGACAACCTATCTTGAAGGAGCTGCACCAGCTAATTGAAGAAGAGTTACAGCTGGAGTTATCAGTTAAGGGTACCTAGATAGCTTAAATGAAGGTGATGCTGATGTACTTAAGATAAGTAGTAGAGAGGTAGCATGAAGACCCTGAGTTTGTAAAGATAGCTAAAGTAGTACATGTGGGTGAGAACCCTGAGTTCCAATTTGATAGGAAAGGAGTGTTAATATATGGTAGTAGGTTATGTTTACTAGATGATATCAAACTTAAAGGAGACATTATGAGAGAAGCTCATAATGCTAAGTATAGCATCCATCCTGAAGCTACCAAAATGTATCAAGATCTAAAAAAGGTGTATTGGTGGCCTTCCATGAAGAAAGAGATTGCATAGTTTGTGTCTGATTATGAAGTTTGTCTGAGAGAGTGAAGCCGAAACATCAGAAGCTAGCAGGAATACTTAACCCACTGCCTATTCCAAAATAAAAATAGGAAAATTGGCAATGGACTTTGTTATGGGATTACCAGTAGCCTCCAATAAATATGACTCAATATGGGTTATAATGAACAGGTTGACTAAAACTACTCACTTCATTCCTGTAATAGCTAACTACTCAATCGATAAGTTGGCTCAGGTGTACGCGGTAGAGGTAGTAAGGTTGTATGGAGCTCTAGTGACAATAGTCTCTGATAGAGGACCACAGTTCACATCAAGGTTTTGACATTATCTTTAGAATGAGTTAGTCACCAAGTTGGATTTCAGTACAACTTTTCATCCTCAGACAGATGGAAAGTCAGAAAGGAGCATACAAACTTTTGGAGGATATGCTAAAAATGTGTGTACTTAACTTTGGAGGATCATGAAAAAAGTACCTTCCTGTAATTGAGTTCGCATATAATAACAACTATCACTCTAGCATAAGAATAACACCGTATGAAGCTTTATAGGGGAAAAAGTGTAGGTCTCCTATGGGTTAAGAAGAAGTAGTTGAAAGAGCTTGAGCAGAAACGGAGTTGGTGGAAATCACTAATGAGGCCATGTCTTTAATTAGGGCTAGGTTGAAGACAGCAGCTAATAGACAGAATAGCTATGCAAACCTCCATAGAAGAAAAGTGGTTTTCCAAAAGGGGGATATGGTACTACTAAAGGTATCTCTGATGAAGGGTGTCATTCAGTTTGAGAGGAGAGACAAACTAGCTTCAAGGTATATTAGACCATATGAAGTGCTACAAAGGGTGCGAAATGTATCTTATAAGCTAGCCTTATTATCGCAAGGGGTTTTGCGGTCGCCTGAACGAACCCTCAACGAAGTGGGTAAGAGTGAGGAGTCGCCACTTTAATTTTGAGGGGAATTAAAGAAAACCATTTGTGAAAATAGATTGAAATGAAACCACTTCAAGACAGAGATTCTAGGTTCGGGGTCCGTAAACGGGTGGGGAAGGTGTTAGGCACCCCACCTCGTCCCTTAATAAGGGTAAGTAGATTTAATTTTGCATTAGTTAGGAGGGCTTGAATAGACATGTTAATCCTTTTGACTAAAGGAACGTTTGATTTTTCACTAAATTTGGATCACCCAGATACATAAGTAAATGAGACAACCTTAGTGAGTTACTGTTGTATGTTAATTTTATTTGAAAGGAATATTTTATTAAAATTTAATTTAAGAATAAGAACTCTACTCCGAACTCTTTAATATTTATTAAAATTCTGAGTTGAGACCGGATAAGAACTCTCTTCCGATCTCTATTAAGTATTTATTTTAAATTTTGAGTTGAGACCGGATAAGAACTCTCTTCCGATCTCTATTAAGTGTTTATTTTAAATTTTGAGTTGAGACCGGATAAGAACTCTCCTCCGATCTCTATTAAGTATTTATTTTAAAATTTTGAGTTGAGACCGGATAAGAACTCTCCTCCGATCTCTATTAAGTATTTATTTTAAAATTTTGAGTTGAGACCGGATAAGAACTCTCCTCCGATCTCTATTAAGTGTTCATTTTAAATTTTGAGTTGAGACCAGATAAGAACTCTCCTCCGATCTCCATTAAGTATTTATTTTAAAATTTTGAGTTGAGACCGGATAAGAACTCTCCTCCGATCTCTTTTAAATTAACAGGAACCTGAATGGGCTCTTTCCGATCTCCCGAATTTTAATTACAGCTACATATCATAAGGACCTAAAGCTAAGGATTCTGGCTTTCAAAGGTGCTGGGGATAAGGCTTCTTTTAACTAATTGGTATTTTGTGACTAAATAAGGGAAGACGGACTGAATTTTGCTGACCTCCCCTAAGGTCATTTTACCAGTATCCTATCTGTACCCTTTTATTTATCTGGGTTTTGATTTTTATTCCGCCTTATGGCATTATACTGGATCGCCTCCCATGTCAGCCTAGTGGTTCAATTTTGCTATTTCCCTGACGTGTTATTTAGACCCTCTTTTTTCAAAGAGACACTTTAAACACAGTTACCTACATTTTGTCTAGCTGCTTTTACGTAACTCGGAGCTAGATGACTTGTGTTAAGAAATAATAAAGATTAACGAAAGTGTGGGTTAGCCAACACGGGAGTAAACTAGAGCATATCTTTCCTTTGTATTTTTTTTAGCGTGACATGAACTTAAAGAAAACAACAGGCATAAGAAAAAGAACAAAGGAAATATGTGAAATGAGAACTAGACTTAATAAAATGACAATATTAACACTGACCTGTAGGGAGTCGAGTCTATTGAACTAACTACAGAATCGCAAAAAGTAGCAAGATTGCAGGTTGGCAGCCGGAGGACTATGGTTTGCCTCGAAATGAAATATTCTTTGTTAGAATGTAAACAGGTCAAAATAACCAAGCGTGAGTGGAGTTGAGCTTAGACAATATGAATGGAAATAGAGGATAACAAAGACAGAAAGTGGGAGTGCCACAGGATAATGAACGAACTGAAAATGAAAAATTTCAGTATTCAAGAATCCCTTTTGCAAGAAAACACTTCAGAAAACTAGTTTCAAAAGTCTTTTCTACGAAAACTCCAAAAAATAGCAGAGTAACAAACTGAATTAAATTTCAGAGTTCTTCCACTATAGTTATTGCCTCTTGTTTATATTTTTTTTCGTCCCTTTGAACAGTTTTCAGGCAGGTATTTATAGGAATCGGGTGCTCTCCATGAAGGGTCAGGATTTATTTTGAGGGAGATGGAGGGTCTGGATTTTGAAGGACATGATCGGATGCTTGAGAATTAAAGAGAACCAAAATGAACGGCTGAGATTATTCTTCAGAATATTCGTCCTTTTCTTCTTTTAATCGGACGGTCTGAAATCCTCGTGTCAGGAATGATCTGAGGGCTAAGAGCAAAAGACGCTGGTCTTGTCGTCTTGTCTCTTGATCCAAGGGTTCCGGGTTTGTCCTTACAAGTGAGATCAACGGTGGAGATTGGGATGTACAGGACTGTCATGACATACCCTGGCACCTGTCAGCATTGCGGGCGATTCTTAGGCGTGCGGTGGAGATCTTGTCTGCCACGCTTTAACTACCTCGGCTCTGATTCTGATGACGGTTGTTTGGGATTTGTCTTATTCTTTTTGCCTTCCGATCCCTCCCAAGCTCCTATTCTGATCTCTCATGCTAATCTCCCATCTTCCGATCTCTATTATTCCGATCCCTAGAGATCGCCCAAATGATGTAATCCGATCTCTTGGAAATAAGAGTCAATTATCATCTTATTATTATTGCATTGATTATTTTTCGATCTCTGATGTGTTTATCCGATCTGTTCCCAATCAACAACCCTTAATCGATCCGCACCAAACACTTATCTTAATATGCCGATCTCTAATTAGCCGTTCTCTTTATGGAATTTGAGAGACGTGTCAGAACAGCTGGCGAATCCCGTTAACCGATGCATTGCCTGGGACATCGTGAGCATTAAATGCTCGAACGAGTATAAATAGGGGTAGGGGTTAGCCAGTTTCTTACTTTATGCCATTTTCTGTCTCTCGCAAGCAATTCCAAAACTCTCCCGATTTTTCAAGCTCTTCCGACTCCGTTCAAGCTCCGGTAAGGGTTTTAATCCTTCTTTTAGCTTTAAGTTCTTTGTTTTCCTTAAAAATGAGCGGCGCCGAAGGTCAGAGAGCGGCAAGCCCACCTTCCGTCCATGTTTCATGGTCGTCTGATGAAGAAGAGGTGGTCGGGCCGAGCGCACAACCAGAACCTCTTAGGGTCTCCGTTCCAGCTCGGGGGCGGATCGCACCATCAAGGCATGCACCTTCCTCAGGGAGGGAGAATCTTCCCATGGACGAGCTGCCATCGATCTTGCAAGAAACCGATCTGCAGTCGTTTAGCCAGGAGTACAACATAGAGCCCGATTCATATGAACTTATCCGGTGTCACGGCGATCACCGAGCCGATCACTCCTTTGAAGAGAATGACATGGTGATGGTATACGAGGAACAGTTAAAGGCTGGTCTTCGGTTCCCTCTAGACGACTTCTTCAAGGAGGTCCTAAAATTCCACCGAGTGTGCATCGCCCAAATTCACCCTAACTCGTGGCGGATCCTGGTAGCCTTCCGAGGCCTGTGCCGAGCTAAGGGAATCAAACCTACGGCTAAGGTGTTCGTCGAACTGCACAGGCTAACTCGCCGAAAGGACGACGAGCATTGGTTCTTTCAGGCGAAGCCTCATTGCGGGCTCTTCACCGATCTGCCCTCCTCCCTTAAGAATTGGAAGAATCGCTTCTTCATTCTAAGGAGCAAAAATCCGACCTGCTTCGAGGACTTCCCCCGTAGCTGGTGGCACCAGGGACCCTTGATTCCGAAGCGTATTACCCTGAACAAGGAGGAAAGCCTAATAGTGATGGAGCTGAAGAATCAAGCTGCCACTCAAAAGTACTCCTGTTTAGATGCGGTGACTGCCGAGCTGCATCATTGGACGATGGAGTTGATCACGGGCGAAAAGCACGGGCTTCAGCTCTCTGATCTTGGCATCGGTATTTTCTATTTCTCAGATCTTTGGGCCTTAGCGATCTCACTGACCTCTTTTTTATGTAGGTATGGCGGGTGGTGAAGGTTCCAGGAAGCGAAAGAAGGAGAGAGAGATTTTCCGGAAAATAAAGGAGATGAAGCGTTCGGCACTACTTCAAACACCCGGCCATGAACCTGGGGAGACGCAAGGAGGCCAGCCCCGACCTTTGGGGCCGCCGATCACTGAAGCTGTCCGATCTCCTCCTCAACAGGAAGAGCCGCCTCCACCTCCTCCAGTTGCTCCAAGCACAGAAGGGGGTCATTCTCGACCTCCTACTAGGCCCCCTTCTCGTGGCGCCCAAGTACTGATTGCCTCCCTAGAGAACAACCAGACCGTTCGGGAGAACCCCAATTTTGCCAAAGTTTTGGCGTCTTCCATCTGCCTTCGGGAGGATCGGGACAGACTGTCTCCGGACAATCTTGACGACATCCTAACCCGATCCATGAGTCTGAATGTAGAGTGCTTGGTGAACCAGCACATAGTCCGGGAAAAGGCTCACCGCCTGGGTAAGGAGGTCGAGAAGAAGAGTCAAGAGGTGGCATCCCTCCGATCCCAACTCTCATCCGCTCAGGATTACATATCTCAAATTGAGGGGCGGATGAAGTACTATGAGGATAAGATGGCCGAACAGACTCATGTTCTGGCTGAAAGGGATCATGCTCTTAGAGAAGTCCAGGCACTCCAGGCCAACGAAGCTGCTCAAGTCGCTCATCTTGCTGAGGAGCTTAAGGCAAAAGATGAAGAGATGGTGACTGGAATAGCCGGTGCCTATGTGAACGCTCACAAGGATCTCTTGGCCGAGCTGCAGAAGCGTTACCCAGAGGAGGACTTCTCTTGGATGGCCGACCTGGCTCCCGAAGGTGAGGTGGAAAGTGAAGAGGAGGCCGAGGGAGAGAGAGAAAATGAGCAAAATGTAGATCAGGCTGGGGGTGATCCCCCAGCCGAATGACTTGTACAAATTTTTTGAAATGAAATGAAGTGGAATGCCCTTTTTGTTCGATGAATGGTTATGATCGGAAAATTTCTCATTTATTAAACACTTGATTGTCTGAGTATGTTGAAATAACTGAAGATGATTATTAACCTAAGTGTGAGAGATCGGAAAACACAATGAGCATGAGATCGGTAAGGAAGAAATGCTGAACGGGACTTGATTAAAATTGGAAATTAGACTTGGACACTTAAGATCGGAATCCTCATTAAACCGGACCAAAACCTTAGCTCTTAAACTTTTGAAAGGGAGATCGGCAATAAAACTGGTAAGAAAAGATCTAGTTCACTTCGTTTATACTACAACGGGTCGGAGAGATCGGTGAGCGATTTAATAGACTGGTAAGGCTCTGACTAATGTGAGGACTTAGCATTGATTTAATTCTTTGTGAGGAGAGATCGGAAATGTAACTGTCTATCAAAGAGAGATCGAAAATGTAACTGTTTATCAAAGAGAGATCGGAAATGTGATTAGCTGTCAAAAGGAGACTTAGTACTGAGGTCAGTTCCAAAGTTTTATTGATTTTGGGGATCGGCCAAAATATGGTGTCGACAGCTGCCCCTCTTTACATAATTTCTATTAAAGGGAAAATTTCCCGTGTAGGAATTATGTAAAGATTCAGACTCATATTTTGGACGATTAGGTGTTCGAAGTTAGGGAGCTAAAGCACACTTAGATCAAGGAAATTTTAATTGCAGGAAATTAAAATTGCAGAAAATTAAAATCAACTTAGATCAAGGAACCAGAGGTTGATAGCAGGAAATTTAAATTGCTGGAAATTAAAATTGCAGTAAATTAAAATCAACTTAGATCAAGGAACCAGAGGTTGATAACAGGAAATGTAAATTGCAGAAAATTAAAATCAACTTAGATCAAGGAACCAGAGGTTGATAGTAGGAAATTTAAATTGCAGGAAATTAAAATCAACTTAGATCAAGGAACCAGAGGTTGATGACAGGAAATGTAAATTGCAGGAAATTAAAATCAACTTAGATCAAGGAACCAGAGGTTGATAGCAGGAAATTTAAATTGCTGGAAATTAAAATTGCAGGAAATTAAAATCAACTTAGATCAAGGAACCAGAGGTTGATAACAGGAAATTTAAATTGCTGGAAATTAAAATCAACTTAGATCAAGGAACCAGAGGTTGATAACAGGAAATTTAAATTGCAGGAAATTAAAATCAACTTAGATCAAGGAACTAGAGGTTGATAACAGGGAATTTAAATTGCAGGAAATTAAAATCAACTTAGATCAAGGAACCAGAGGTTGATAACAGGAAATTTAAATTGCAAGAAATTAAAATCAACTTAGATCAAGGAACCAGAGGTTGATAGCAGGAAATTTAAATTGCTGGAAATTAAAATTGCAGGAAATTAAAATCAACTTAGATCAAGGAACCAGAGTTTGATAGCAGGAAATTTAAATTGCAGGAAATTAAAATCAACTTAGATCAAGGAACCAGAGGTTGATAACAGGAAATTTAAATTGCTGGAAATTAAAATCAACTTAGATCAAGGAACTAGAGGTTGATAACAGGAAATTTAAATTGCAGGAAATTAAAATCAACTTAGATCAAGGAACCAGAGGTTGATAACAGGGAATTTAAATTGCAGGAAATTAAAATCAACTTAGATCAAGGAACCAGAGGTTGATAACAGGAAATTTAAATTGCAGGAAATTAAAATCAACTTAGATCAAGGAACCAGAGGTTGATAATAGGAAATTTAAATTGCAGGAAATTAAAATCAACTTAGATCAAGGAACCAGAGGTTGATAACAGGAAATTTAAATTGCAGGAAATTAAAATCAACTTAGATCAAGGAACCAGAGGTTGATAACAGGAAATTTAAATTGCACTTACAAAGCAAGCCTAATCCGGATACAAGAAGTTCTTCCCCAATGAAGTGTACTTAACAGAATCCCGAAGACCAATGACGAATGGAGGACGAGTTGCAAGACTTGACCTATGGCCTCGTTTCTTCAAATGCCCCATTTACATTTTGGACTTTCTCCCGAAAAGCACCCGCGCGGGTTTTTACTTCCCCTTCGTCTATATGACTAGAAGTGCCCTTCCGGGTTTTCACCTCTAGTTTAGTTTTTTTTTTTTTTTTTTTTTGGTCTTTTCCTGCAGATCTCATAGTAAAGTACGTGAGGTTATCAATTGTCAAATCTTAATCTTATGGCAAAAATTTTAACTGATTTAAATAGGGCATTAAATAACGAGATTGCAGAAAGATAAATATAAGAGAAAGATAGGAACATGGGGAATGAAGTGTGATTTTATTACGGTTTAATATAAACAAAGAAGAAGTTTCAAAGAAGAAGGGTACAAGGATAGATCTCACATATTCCCTGTGGCTGATTTTGAAATCCCTTAACTGCCATTATTTCGAGTTCTCTGAAGCCTTATGCCGTGACAGTTTCCTCTTCATCCTAATTTCATGCCCCCCATTCCTTATTTCTCTCTTTTTGTTCTCGGGATGCCCTTTCGGGTTTTCACCCCTAGATTTTTTTTTTTTTTTTTTTTTGGAGAACTTACTTTTTCAGGATGCCCTTTCGGGTTTTCATCCTTCACTCGTTTTACAGAAAGCGCCCCTTCGGGGTTTTCGCCTTCTTTCGCAAATTTTGCTAGGAGCGCCCTTTCGGGTTTTCACTCCTACTTTTTTTTTTTTTTTTTAGGCATAGTATTTCTTGACGGTGTCAGCATTCACAGGTCTCGGAAACTCTTCACCATCCATGTGGGTCAAGATCAAGGCTCCTCCAGAAAATGCCTTCTTAACTACATAGGGCCCCTCGTAGGTTGGTGACCATTTGCCTCGGGGATCGTTTTGATTCGGCAGCACTTTCTTCAGAACTAGGTCCCCGGGTTGGAATTTGTGTGGGCGAACACTTTTATCAAATGCACTAGCCATCCTCATCTTGTATAACTGCCCATGACATGCTGCTGCTAACCTTTTCACATCTAGCAAGTTTAACTGATCCAACCTTGACTGGATCCATTCTGACTCATCAATCCCTGATTCCTTCAGAATCCTTAGGGAAGGAATTTCAACTTCAATAGGTGATACCGCTTCCATCCCGAAAACCAGTGAGTATGGAGTTGCCTCGGTTGAGGTTCTTACAGAAGTCCGGTATGCGTGGAGAGCGTAAGGAAGCATATCATGCCAATCCCTAAACGTGACTATCATTTTCCGGATTATCCTCTTTAGGTTTTTGTTTGCAGCTTCCACCGCTCCATTCATCTGGGGACGGTATGGGGAGGAATTGAGGTGTCGGATTTTGTATTGATCACACAATTTCTGAATCCTTAGGCCATTCAGATTCTTAGCGTTATCAGTGACGATTTCATCAGGGAGGCCATGCCGGCAGATGATATTGTTTCTGAGGAATTTGAGAAACGTGTTCTGCGTGATGTGCGCATAGGATGTCGCCTCGACCCACTTGGAGAAATAGTCGATGGCCACAAGGATGAATCTGTGCCCATTGGATGCCTTGGGATTGATGGGACCAATCACATCGATGCCCCACATTGCGAAAGGCCATGGTGAGGCGAGGTTGAACAACTTGTGAGGTGGCACATTTATCGGATCGGCATAGATCTGACACTTATGGCACTTCCGGAAATACTCGATGCAATCTTTTTCCATTGTAGTCCAAAAATATCCCCGTCGCATGATTTGCTTAGCCATCATGTGCCCATTGGCATGGGTTGCACAATTTCCCTCATGAGTCTCAAAAAGGATTTTCTTCGCTTCTTTTGCATCCACACATCTCAACAGTTCACTGTTGGACCCTCTCTTGTATAGGGTTTCACCACTGGGGAAGTATCCCAATGCTAATCTCCGAAGCATCCTCTTTTCGTTTCGGTTTGCCCCTGAGGGGAATTCTCTGGTCCTGCAGTAGGCCAGGATGTCATGATACCAAGGTTTACCATCGGGTTCTTCCTCAATCATGAAGCAATAAGCTGGCTCATTCCTTGCCTTAATCTTCAATATCTGAGCCATCTGCCCTTCTTCGATTTGAGCCATAACGGCTAGAGTAGCTAAAGCATCAGCAAATTGATTCTTGTCTCTACTAAGGTGAGTGAAAGAGATCTCTTCGAATTTTTTAATCAGCTCTAGTAAGTACTTCTGATATGGGATTAGCTTGGGATCCTTGGTTTGCCATTCTCCCTTGACTAGGTATATAATCAGGGCTGAGTCTCCATATACTTCCAACTTCTTGATCTTCATTTTGATTGCAGCCTGTAGACCCCTCACACAAGCTTCATATTCTGCGACGTTGTTGGTGCAGTCGAATCTCAACTTAATGGCTATCGGGAAGTGCTTTCCATCTGGGGATATCAATACAGCTCCAATTCCATTCCCGGACAAATTGACAGCTCCGTCGAAATACATTTCCCATACATCGGCTGGCCCCTCTTCTTCGCAGTCTACTTCATTAATATGCTCATCAGGGAACTCAAAATCCAGAGCTTCATAATCCTGGATAGGATTTTCTGCTAGGAGGTTAGCGATCATGATACCTTTCACTGCCTTCCGGGTCATATAGACTATGTCATATTGGGAGAGTATGACCTGCCACTTGGCTATCCTACCTGGCACGAATGGGCTTTCGAATACATATTTGATAGGATCCATCCTGGAGATAAGCCATGTCTTGTGATTCAGCATGTAGTGCTTGAGGCGATTCGCTGTCTAGGCTAATGCGCAGCAAGTCTTTTCTAAGAAAGAGTATCTCGACTCACAATCATTGAACTTCTTGCTCAAGTAATAAATAGCCCTCTCCTTTCGGCCGGTATCATCGTGTTGTCCCAAAACGCACCCCATCGAGTTCTGTTGGACTGCCATATACAGGATAAGAGGCCTCCCTGCCACGGGTGGAACCAATACTGACGGGCTGGTCAAGTATTGCTTAATTTTCTCAAAAGCCTCCTGGCAAACTGAATACCACTGGGTGGAATTATTCTTCCGGAGTAGTCTGAAAATAGGCTCAGCTTTGGCAGTGAGATTAGAAATAAATCTCGATATGTAGTTCAATTTTCCCAGGAAACTGCGCACCTCCCTTTCTGTTTTCGGGGATGGCATTTCTTGAATAGCTCGAACCTTGTCTGGGTCTACTTCTATTCCCTTCTCACTTACTATGAATCCCAACAATTTCCCAGATCTAGCTCTGAATATGCATTTGGCAGGGTTCAGTTTTAGCTGATATCTTCTGAGTCTCTCGAATACCCTCCTCATCACCTGTACGTGGCTTTCTTTTCCTCTGGATTTAATGATCATATCATCCACATACACTTCCACCTTTTTATGCATCATATCGTGGAATAATGTGACCATTGCGCGCTGGTAGGTAGCGCCAGCATTCTTCAACCCGAAAGGCATAACCCGATAGCAAAACACTCCCCATTGAGTGATGAAAGCAGTCTTATCCTTGTCTTCCTCGTCCATCGAGATCTGATTGTACCCTGATGCCCCATCAATACATGAACACCTGCCTAATCTCGCAGCATTGTCAACTAACACATCAATGTGGGGGAGAGGAAAATCGTCTTTCAAGCTTGCTTTATTAAGATCCCTGTAGTCAACGCACACCCTAACTCTCCCGTCCTTCTTCATTACCGGGACGACGTTAGCTACCCATTGAGGATATTTGACCACTTCCAGGAACCCAGCGTCATATTGTTTCTTGACTTCATCCCGAACTTTGAGCAGTGTGTCGGGATTCATTCTCCTTAACTTCTGCTTTACCGGGACTATCCCCGGAATTAGGGGAATTTTGTGTGTCACTATCTGAGGGTCCAAACCCACCATATCATCATAGCTCCAGGAAAATACGTCGAGGAATTCTTTAAGCAGACTGATCATATCTCCCAATTCTTCACTCTCCACTACCTTAAGTTCCCTTTTTACTTCTTCTGTGCCTAAATTTATGGTGTGCGTTTTGTCTCCACAAGGCACTAGGGAGGGTTCATCTTTTTCATTGCTTTCTTCTGTAAGGTCTTCCTCAGAATCACTTGAAGTAATGGCAGTTATGGGGATTTGAAAATTAACCAGAGGAATTTCTGAGTCTATTGGATTATTAGGTGTTAATTGATGAATGGTCCTGAATGAATAAAAATGGAACATATTATAAGGATGAAATTCAAAAGGAAAGAATTGGACTTAAAATGCGCTATTAATTCATTAATATTTATGCCATAAGAAAAAGGTCCATTTACAGTATTACACTTGTCACCATGGACAAAATGATCAAGTGTAGATAACCAAAGGTACTTTACTCGAAATTGAGTACAGGGATGTCCTCCGCCGTCCAGTTGTCTAGTTCTTGCCCCTCAGCTATCGGTGAGACTAGAGCTTCATATAAGGGATCCAGGTAGATGACTCCGATGGATGGTTCATCAGGTGATTCTTCCACCTCTGCCGGATTTTCAATGACTAGTTTAGTGAAGACTTTTGTGATTCTCGGGACTACTTTCATCTTTCCCATTTTCTGATCGAATCTCTGATCCCGAAGTGTTTTCTTCATCCAGAATCGTCCATCCATAAGGGCATCTTCCTCATAACCCAAACCACAGCGACCTATCTTCTGAATAGCCGGTATAGGTTCAACGATCCCTTGCAATGCGGTGCCCAAGCCTTTGCCCTCCTGATATCCATTCTTTGACATCACTTTGGCCACCATAGCCATAGCCCCTCCACTTCCAGTTTCTTGTAACTCAAGGGCCTGGAAGGAGCTTTCCAACGACTCCTCAACCGCTTCCACATAAGGGAGTGATTGTGGCTTGGTGACTAGCAAGGCCTCCTCTCCTTTCACTGTGATGATTTTGCCGTCCATAATATATTTGATCTTTTGGTGCAAAGTTGAAGGAACGACGTTCGCAGAATGGATCCAAGGTCTCCCCAACAACATAGTGTAGGGCGGCTCAATGTTCATCACCTGAAACGTGACGTTGAAAGTACATGCACCGACTTGGATTGGCAAGTCAATGTCTCCCAGCACTTCTCTCCTCGTACCGTCGAAGGCTCTCACCACCATAGCACTCTGACGTATGTCAGATTGGTCAACCGGCAGCCTGGCCAAGGTGGTATTAGGCAGTACATTAAGAGCTGACCCATTATCAATAAGTACCTTAGCTACTATACAACCCTTACACTTCACTGTTACATGCAGAGCTTTAGTGTGCCTTAAACCTGCAGGGTCTATCTCGTCCTCCGAGAAAGTAACAAAACTGGATGCCTGGATTTGTCCCACTATCTTCTCAAACTGCCCCGGAGTAATGTCGGGGTTTACAAAGGCCTGATCCAGGATTCTCTGCAAGGCTTGTCGGTGCACTTCCGAACTCAAGATCAGCGATAACAGCGAAATTCGGGCAGGTGTCTTTCTCAACTGCTCCACCACATCATACTCGCTCTGTTTCATTATTTGGAGCAGCAGTTCCTCCTCTGCTTTATGCTCAGCAGGCTCTACTTCCTCTGTCTTCTCAACCTCCTCTTCTGCATTCTTCAATGACTCTCCCATCTTTACTTTCCCTTTTTTCTTTTCTTTTCCTTCGTTCACGTAACACCTCCCACTTCGAGTTATGAACTCAACTTCTTGCTCATGCGAGGAGGATTTTGTGGTAGTGACAGGTTGAGGATTATCCTGGGGAGTAGCACTGGTGGTAGGTCCGGCATAAGTCATCTGAAAGTGTTCATGAGGAGTGAAACATGGCTTAGGAGGTGCCGGGGGTGAAGCAAGGCTAGGAGCCGGTGTACTGCTTGACGCTCCTTGGGTGAAGACTTGGAAATTGTAGTTCCAAGGTATGGCATGGGTGTTGGTAATAGGGAGCTGAGATGGGGCTCGGATAACCGTTACTGGCGGCGAGGCTACTGGGGGTGAGAAGGTGATTCTGGGTTTAGAGGTAGAAGCATTCTGGCTGTATCTAGTGGTGTTCACTCCCTCCTCCATCTTCGACCTTGTCTGGCATCTCAGAACCTTGAGAGACAACAAGTTCTGAACCTCTTGCCTGAATCCCTCACACCATGACTCATGATCGGTTGCTCCATGATAAGGACACCTGCACCTTCTTCTACTCCGTTACACGAGGGCAAAGGTAGCCTTCCTCATTGCCACAAAGAAAATTTCTTTAAAGTAAGGAACCAGCTTGTCTACTTCCGGTGTTGATCCTTCTCCATCAGACTCTATCATATTTACACCACTGCCCGCATTATGGTTAGGCAGTGGGTTTGAGGTAACATTGGGGAGGGAACCATTTCCCTCAATTTTCAGCCACCCGTTTCGGATTAAAGCGTGCACTCTCCCCCTGAGTGCACCGCAGTTGTCAGTTGAATGCCCTTGTGCCCCTCCATGGTACTCACAACGGGCAGTGGCATCATACCACTTGGGGTATGGCGGCAGATTTGGGTCTAGGGGGACTGGTATAATTTGGTTGATACCGACAAGGTATCGGTATATTTCACTGAGTGGGAGGGGAAGAGGTGGATCAGGGTTTCTTGGGGGTCTTGGGTTGTTTTGTGGTGGTCTTGGTTGAGCAGGAGGAGGAGGTAGTCTTGGTTGGTAATTTGTAGGTGAAGGGTATTGTGGGCGTGGGTGTGGATAATTAGGGAAAGGAGGTGAAATGTTGGCGACTGTTTGGCCATGAGGGGGAGGATATGGCCGATAATTGTTTTGAGGGAATGGGGAATAATTGTTTTGACGGGTGACGGAATGCACATCACCCTCCTTCTTCTTGCCAAAGCTGGCAGTCTTTTTCGCAGGGTTCTCAGCCAACTCCTGTAACCGTCCCATTCTTAGATTGGCCTCTATTCTTTCACCGGCCTGTATGATGTCAGAGAAGCTGTTGGAAGTGTTCCCAATCATCAAATTGAAATAGGGGGCTTTCAAAGTCTCAATGAACAAAGAGCACAGCTCATTGTCAGTCACCGGAGGATGGACTTCCGCCGCCTTTTCTCTTCACCTCTGGGCAAACTCCTTGAAGCTTTCCCTGTCCCTCTGCACCAGGTTTTGAAGATCCCTCCTTGTGGGGGCCACATCGCAGTTAAATTTGTACTGCTTGAGGAAAGCATCTGCCAAATCTTTCCAGGAGCGTAGTTTGCTTCTGTCTAACTGAACACACCACCTCAAGGCTGCTCCAGAGAGGCCCTCGTGAAAGAAGTGGATTAACAGTCTGTCATCATCTGTCATAGAGGACATCTTGGCAATATAGGTGGCCAAATGAATTCGAGGGTCCGAATTCCCAGTATACTTGTCAAAATCGGGGACCTTGAATTTGGGTGGCACTACCACATCCGGTACTAATCTTAGTGATGCCATGTCAACTGAGCCATACATATTCAGACCCTCTATAGCTCTCAATCTCTCTTCCAGAGCGGACAGCTTCTCATTTTCTCTCATCTTACTTTCTCCTCCTGTTGTGTGAGGTACTCCCCCAACTGGGAAATGAGGGGCAGAATGAATTGGAGGGTTCGGGACCGAAAGGGATGGTTCGGCATTCGGGATGGCTGGATAATAAGAGAAAGGAGGTTCATTATTTAGAGGAACCGGATTGACAGTGACCGTCGGATCCGGGATTGATGGCTGGAAAGTGAAAGAGGTTGAAGCGTAGTGAGAATCAACCGTTGTAGGAGGTGGGGGAGGTAATGGTAGGTTAAGGTCTGAAGCTGGCTTATTTTGGGACATCTCCCTCATCAGCTTCATAAGTTCTGAAACCTGGTCTTTTAGTTCAGACACTTGCCCCTGTAGGTTCTGTACTTGTTCCTGGTCTTCCATTAGTTTTCTTGTTCGAGATCTTGTTAAGTACACTCGCTGGGGTTGAATCGCGTGCTTGGTCAGACTTGCCTTGTTCGAAGCAATGTTGTTTTTCTGTAGGGAGTCAAAAAAAGAAAAATTTTAGTGAATTTTGATCAAAATTAAATAGGGTCCTGATGTGGACGAAGGATACGGTGGCATTTGAGGGCCAGAAATGAAATCTGTTGAAGGATAACTGCATCACTTTTATCATGGCATCGTTCAATAGTCTGACTGTGAAATACTGGATTGAATGCGCGTTTATGATACCTGTCCATATAGCGCATTCAATTTTTCATATAACCCTAGCGAGGGAGTTCCTACGGGAGTCATATTATTCATTCACAAATTTACTAAACAACGGTCCAAAAATCATTTCATTAACTGAATAATTTGTACACCGTGTTCTTTACATCGGCCTAGGCTCTGGGAGGTTTTTTATAATGAGATGACATTTTCTGAGATACTCATATAACCTTTCTTCTTGTTTGGCAGGATCGAATGCTTTCAGAGCATACTCAGATTCAGGTAAGAGTTCTTGCTTTCCCTGTGCTATTGTTCTCTCCAGCTGGTCAACATTCTCTTTCAGCTCTTGATAGAGAGCAGCTTGTCTTACTTTCTCTTTCCTTTTCTTAGCACATTCCTTCAAGATATCGTTGATGAGTAGTGTCTGTTCTTTTAATTCGAGCTTCTTCTTTTTGTTTTCCTGTTTATACTCTTCAACGAGTATCTCTTGGTATTTCGTTTTTTCCTGAAGCTTATTATTCTGTGCTTCTACTTCTTTCATTACAGCGTGGAGAGAGTTTTTTTCCTTTTCCCACCGTATCTCTTGCTCTTCAAAACCCATCTTTTCGGCCCTTGCCTCTTCCCTGAGCCTTCTTACTTTCCTCTTGAGAATCTGCTGTTTGTCCTCCAACTGTTTTATTTGTTCTTGCAGTTGCGAGTTCTCGGTATTTGCCTTTTGTAGCGAGTCAACCAGGCGATCATCAGCTTCTTCTAATAGGACATCTCGGCGCGGATTGCTGTCTTCAAATTCTGTATTCGAGTATTCTCGATCCCTGTCAGCTCTCCATTTAAGATAATCGCGTGTGGCACTTGGACCTTTAGGCGACCTTTCCATCAGAGTGATGTTCTCCCAAGACTTGCGAGCCATTTTCAACCCTTCTTCTTCCTTGAGCTCATGATAGAAATGACCTTGGTGATATTCTTCAATGTCAATTCTGGACTGTGTTGAGCCAAACTGCCTCATTACCAATGCCGGAGTGTAACTTGTGTATCCGGTTACTCCGATTAGGGACACCGACTGATTTCCTCCCGTGTTGATCAAAACGGATTGGCCTGACGCCCACAGCTTCCTCCAACAATAATCATGGCTATTGAAACTCAAAATCTGTTCCCGCCACTGCTGTTCATTCTTCGGACTGATCATTAACCGGGTCATCTTCTCGATGGGAGGCTGGTCAAGGTACCAAGTCAATCCCTTTGTCTCCACAGGGCACATGTGACTGATGATCCAGAGATATAACAATTGAGAACAACACTTGATGGACCCTTTACCCTGTTGTCTGCAGTAGGTAAGGGTTAATAAGGTCTCCGCAAGAATTGCCGGTATCGGATTGACCTCCTGCCTTTCTACCGCCCAGAATACTTCCACCGTGCTGCAGGTTATGATTCCTAATGGTCCCGGGAACAAAATCAGGCCATAGATTCCCAATGCGAGTGCTACTGAAGCTTGATCCCACTGTTTCTCTTGGAGGAATTGATCTAACCGCTTCTCGAGGTAGGTCCAATACCATCCATGCGTGTTCCCTTTGACCGTTTCTTTTGACTTTGCCTCCTCCGAAGGAATACCCAACAAATGTGTTAATCGTTTCCAGGTCTGCCTATGCTCAAGGTGTAGGTAGATCCGATTCTGTGTTGAGTAAGGAATCTCCAGTAATGCCTGATATTCTTCCATAGTGGGAACTGTATCAATGTCATTGAAAGAGAATACCCCGTACTTAGGATTCCAAACTGACAGCATGGCCTTTAATACCGGGATTTGGACCTTGACTTGCATTAGGGTTGCAATTTTCCCGTATTTCTTTTTAAATCGTGCCTTGACCTGATCGGGAAACGACCTCCATCCATTAGACAGACACTCGAGGCTGTTTATTCTGACTTCAATTTTATTCAGATCCCATGAGGGTAGTGAACTAGTATGTGCCTTGGAAACATTATTTTGCGAGGGTATTGGAGTATGAGTTGATTCGGACCAAAGTTTAGCATTCTGAACTTCTTCTGCCGACTGACTCGAGGATGCCATGATAAAAATGATGCCTTATCCTTTTCACAGACTCTTGGTTTGATGATGCCTGCGGAAAAACTCGTTAGCAAGATAAATTTGGGTAATTTTGAATTATACTGTTGGCAGGGTGACACATACACATTTATCAAAGTAGGAAAATGTGTAGGTGTTTCAGTAGAATTCAAGATTACCCTCACAAAAATGAACAAAAGGAAATTAAAGCAGAACGGGGTAAGAGTAAGTATGCCCCTTTTTGTCCTAGCATAGGGAGACTCCTGATACCGGATGAGTGCTACCTAACCGGATAGTTCTATCTTATAAGGTAGCTTACTACGGCTTTCAGCTATTGTGATAGTTTTAGCTCAAGGTCTAATTTTCTAAAAGCCACAGGTTCCCAAATTGCCCCTCATCAGAATAAAGAGAGCCCCATTCTATAACCATGATATTATCGGGAAAATTCCACGAGTATCACAGTGGATAGAACGAGTTTCAATCTGAGCAGAAGCCTTCACGGATACTAACGGGGTAAAACCCACGGGTACCGCTACATGACCCCCTCCTACTTTCCTAAAAGGGTAAGAAAGCCCGGGTATAGGACCGAAGTGTGTGAGGACATCGTGTGAGTGTTCAGTGTGTGAAGGGACACCTTTACCTCTTCCCAATTCAGGGGGGATTTTATTCTTTCCATTTTTCTTTTTTCCTTTTTTTTGAAACGAAGAGCACTGTAGGGGGATAAAACAAGCAAAACAAGCAAAACAAGAGGAACAATTAGTAGGAATAAACAAAAATTAACATGTAAACTATCGCCGGGTGAGCCCACCTAACTATAATTTGATTGGAAAATTAAATCTACTTTTTAGACCTCTAGGCCGGGGTTAAATTCGGATATATTTCCCCAGCGGAGTCGCCAAGCCGTCGCAAGGGGTTTTGCTGTCGCCTGAACGAACCCTCACCGAAGTGGGTAAGAGTGAGGAGTCGCCACTTTAATTTTGAGGGGAATTAAAGAAAACCATTTGTGAAAATAGATTGAAATGAAACCACTTCAAGACAGAGATTCTAGGTTCGGGGTCAGTAAACGGGTGGGGAAGGTGTTAGGCACCCCACCTCGTCCCTTAATAAGGGTAAGTAGATTTAATTTTGCATTAGTTAGAAGGGCTTGAATAGACATGTTAATCCTTTTGACTAAAGGAACGTTTGATTTTTCACTAAATTTGGATCACCCAGATACATAAGTAAATGAGATAACCTTAGTGAGTTACTGTTGTATGTTAATTTTATTTGAAAGGAATATTTTATTAAAATTTAATTTAAGAATAAGAACTCTACTCCAAACTCTTTAATATTTATTAAAATTCTGAGTTGAGACCGGATAAGAACTCTCTTCCGATCTCTATTAAGTATTTATTTTAAATTTTGAGTTGAGACCGGATAAGAACTCTCTTCCAATCTCTATTAAGTGTTTATTTTAAATTTTGAGTTGAGACCGGATAAGAACTCTCCTCCGATCTCTGTTAAGTATTTATTTTAAAATTTTGAGTTGAGACCGGATAAGAACTCTCCTCCGATCTCTATTAAGTATTTATTTTAAAATTTTGAGTTGAGACCGGATAAGAACTCTCCTCCAATCTCTATTAAGTGTTCATTTTAAATTTTGAGTTGAGACCGGATAAGAACTCTCCTCCGATCTCTATTAAGTATTTATTTTAAAATTTTGAGTTGAGACCGGATAAGAACTCTCCTCCGATCTCTTTTAAATTAACAGGAACCTGAATGGGCTCTTTCCGATCTCTCGAATTTTAATTACAGCTACATGTCATAAGGACCTAAAGCTAAGGATTCTGGCGTTCAAAGGTGCTGGGGATAAGGCTTCTTTTAACTAATTGGTATTTTGTGACTAAATAAGGGAAGACGGACTGAATTTTGCTGACCTCCCCTAAGGTCATTTTACCAGTATCCTATCTGTACCCTTTTATTTATCTGGGTTTTGATTTTTATTCCACCTTATGGCATTATACTGGATCGCCTCCCATGTCAGCCTAGTGGTTCAATTTTGCTATTTCCATGACGTGTTATTTAGACCCTCTTTTTTCAAAGAGACACTTTAAACACAGTTACCTACATTTTGTCTAACTGCTTTTACGTAACTCGGGGCTAGATGACTTGTGTTCAGAAATAATAAAGATTAACGAAAGTGTGGGTTAGCCAACACGGGAGTAAACTAGAGCATATCTTTCCTTTGTATTTTTTTTAGCGTGACATGAACTTAAAGAAAACAACAGGCATAAGAAAAAGAACAAAGGAAATACGTGAAATGAGAACTAGACTTAATAAAATGACAATATTAACACTGACCTGTAGGGAGTCGAGTCTATTGAACTAACTACAGAATCGCAAAAAGTAGCAAGATTGCAGGTTGGCAGCCGGAGGACTATGGTTTGCCTCGAAATGAAATATTCTTTGTTAGAATGTAAACAGGTCAAAATAACCAAGCTTGAGTGGAGTTGAGCTTAGACAATATGAATGGAAATAGAGGATAACAAAGACAGAAAGTGGGAGTGCCACAGGATAATGAACGAACTGAAAATGAAAAATTTCAGTATTCAAGAATCCCTTTTGCAAGAAAACACTTCAGAAAACTAGTTTCAAAAGTCTTTTCTACGAAAACTCCAAAAAATAGCAGAGTAACAAACTGAATTAAATTTCAGAGTTCTTCCACTATAGTTACTGCCTCTTGTTTATATTTTTTTTCGTCCCTTTGAATAGTTTTCAGGCAGGTATTTATAGGAATCGGGTACTCTCCATGAAGGGTCAGGATTTATTTTGAGGGATATGGAGGGTCTGGATTTTGAAGGACATGATCGGATGCTTGAGAATTAAAGAGAACCAAAATGAACGGCTGAGATTATTCTTCAGAATATTCGTCCTTTTCTTCTTTCAATCGGACGGTCTGAAATCCTCGTGTCAGGAATGATCTGAGGGCTAAGAGCAAAAGACGCTGGTCTTATCGTCTTGTCTCTTGATCCAAGCATTCCGGGTTTGTCCTTACAAGTGAGATCAACGGTGGAGATTGGAATGTACAGGACTGTCATGACATACCCTGGCACCTGTCAGCATTGCGGGCGATTCTTAGGCGTGCGGTGGAGATCTCGTCTGCCACGCTTTAACTACCTCGGCTCTGATTCTGACGACGGTTGTTTGGGATTTGTCTTATTCTTTTTGCCTTCCGATCCCTCCCAAGCTCCTATTCCGATCTCTCATGCTAATCTCCCATCTTCCGATCTCTATTATTCCGATCCCTAGAGATCGCCCAAATGATGTAATCCGATCTCTTGGAAATAAGAGTCAATTATCATCTTTTTATTATTGTATTGATTATTTTTCGATCTCTGATGTGTTTATCCGATCTAGTTCCCAACTGAACAATCCTTAACTGATCCGCAATTCGAAACACTTATCTTAATATGCCGATCTCTAATTAGCCGTTCTCTTTATGGAATTTGAGAGACGTGTCAGAACAGCTGGCGAATCCCATTAACCGATGCATTGCCTGGGACATCGTGAGCATTAAATGCTCGAACGAGTATAAATAGGGGTAGGGGTTAGCCAGTTTCTTACTTTATGCCATTTTCTGTCTCTCGCAAGCAATTCCAAAACTCTCCCGATTTTTCAAGCTCTTCCGACTCCGTTCAAGCTCCGGTAAGGGTTTTAATCCTTCTTTTAGCTTTAAGCTCTTTGTTTTCCTTAAAAATGAGCGGCGCCGAAGGTTAGAGAGCGGCAAGCCCACCTTCCGTCCATGTTTCATGGTCGTCTAATGAAGAAGAGGTGGTCGGGCCGAGCGCACAACCAGAACCTCTTAGGGTCTCCGTTCCAGCTCGGGGGCGGATCGCACCATCAAGGCATGCACCTTCCTCAGGGAGGGAGAATCTTCCCATGGACGAGCTGCCATCGATCTTGTAAGAAACCGATTTGTAGTCGTTTAGCCAGGAGTACAACATAGAGCCCGATTCATATGAACTTATCCGGTGTCACGGCGATCACCGAGCCGATCACTCCTTTGAAGAGAATGACATGGTGATGGTATACGAGGAACAGTTAAAGGTCGGTCTTCGGTTCCCTCTGGACGACTTATTCAAGGAGGTCCTAAAATTTCACCGAGTGTGCATCGCCCAAATTCACCCTAACTCGTGGTGGATCCTAGTAGCCTTCTGAGGCCTGTGCCGAGCTAAGGGAATCAAACCTACGGCTAAGGTGTTCGCCGAACTGCACAGGCTAACTCGCCGAAAGGACGACGAGCATTGGTTCTTTCAGGCGAAGCCTCATTGCGGGCTCTTCACCGATCTGCCCTCCTCCCTTAAGAATTGGAAGAACCGCTTCTTCATTCTGAGGAGCAAAAATCCGACCTGCTTCGAGAACTTCCCCCGTAGCTGGTGGCACTAGGGACCCTTGATTCCGAAGCATATTACCCTGAACAAGGAGGAAAGCCTAATAGTGATGGAGCTGAAGAATCAAGCTGCCACTCAAAAGTACTCCTGTTTAGATGCGGTGACTGCCGAGCTGCATCATTGGACGATGGAGTTGATCACGGGCGAAAAGCGCGGGCTTCAGCTCTCTGATCTTGGCATCGGTATTTTCTATTTCTCAGATCTTTGGACCTTAGCGATCTCACTGACCTCTTTTTTGTGTAGGTATGGCGGGTGGTGAAGGTTCCAGGAAGCGAAAGAAGGAGAGAGAGATTTCCCGGAAAATAAAGGAGATGAAGCGTTCGGCACTACTTCAAACACCCAGCCATGAACCTGGGGAGACGCAAGGAGGCCAGCCCCAACCTTCGAGGCCGCCGATCACTGAAGCTGTCCGATCTCCTCCTCAACAGGAAGAGCCGCCTCCACCTCCTCCAGTTGCTCCAAGCACAGAAGGGGGTCGTTCTCGACCTCCTACGAGGCCCCCTTCTCGTGGCGCCCAAGTACTGATTGCCTCCCTAGAGAACAACCGGACCATTCGGGAGAACCCCGATTTTGCCAAAGTTTTGGGGTCTTCCATCTGCCTTCGGAAGGATCGGGACAGACTGTCTCCGGACAATCTTGACGACATCCTAACCCGATCCATGAGTCTGAATGTAGAGTGCTTGGTGAACCAGCACATAGTCCGGGAAAAGGCGCACCGCCTGGGTAAGGAGGTCGAGAAGAAGAGTCAAGAGGTGGCATCCCTCCGATCCCAACTCTCATCCGCTCAGGATTACATATCTCAAATTGAGGGGCGGATGAAGTACTATGAAGATAAGATGGCCGAACATACTCATGTTTTGGCTGAAAGGGATCATGCTCTTAGAGAAGTCCAGGCACTCCGGGCCAACGAAGCTGCTCAAGTCGCTCATCTTGCTGAGGAGCTTAAGGTAAAAGATGAAGAGATGGTGACTGGAATAGCCGGTGCTTATGTGAACGCTCACAAGGATCTCTTGGCCGAGCTGCAGAAGCGTTACCCAGAGGAGGACTTCTCTTGGATGGCCGACCTGGCTCCCGAAGGTGAGGAGGAAAGCGAAGAGGAGGCCGAGGGAGAGAGGGAAAATGAGCAAAATGTAGATCAGGCTGGGGGTGATCCCCCAGTCGAATGACTTGTACAAATTTTTTGAAATGAAATGAAGTGGAATGCCCTTTTTGTTCGATGAATGGTTATGATCGGAAAATTTCTCATTTATTAAACACTTGATTGTCTGAGTATGTTGAAATAACTGAAGATGATTATTAACCTAAGTGTGAGAGATCGGAAAACACAATGAGCATGAGATCGGTAAGGAAGAAATGCTGAACGGGACTTGATTAAAATTGGAAATTAGACTTGGACACTTAAGATCGGAATCCTCATTAAACCGGACCAAAACCTTAGCTCTTAAACTTTTGAAAGGGAGATCGGCAATAAAACTGGTAAGAAAATATCTAGTTCACTTCGTTTATATTACAACGGGTCGGAGAGATCGGTGAGCGATTTAATAGACTGGTAAGGCTCTGACTGATGTGAGGACTTAGCATTGATTTAATTCTTTGTGAGGAGAGATCGGAAATGTGACTGTCTATCAAAGAGAGATCGGAAATGTGACTGTTTATCAAAGAGAGATCGGAAATGTGATTAGCTGTCAAAAGGAGACTTAGTACTGAGGTCAGTTCCAAAGTTTTATTGATTTTGGGGATCGGCCAAAATATGGTGTCGACACTTATCATTAGAAATAGAGAGGATCCATCTGGTGTTTCATGTTTCTATGTTACGAAAGAATGTGATAGATCTGAACAAGGATATAAGTGAACTAAACATGGAGATTTTAGAGGATCTTTCTTATGCTGAGCAACCTGTCCGGATTGTGGATACGCAGATAAAGAAGCTTAGGAACAAGGAGATACCCATGGTCAAAGTCCTTTGGAATCACCATAACATGGAAGAATGCACATGGGAGACCCGTGATTCTATGTTACAACAATATCCTCACCTGTTCTAGGTATATTTTGCTAATTTTATCTATTTTATGCTTTAAGTATTTATGTTGTTATGTGTTTATTTTAACATTCGATGGTGAATATTCTTAAAGCGAGAAAATGTAACACCCATCATTTTTCAATATCAGAGGTTTTGTAGTTGATGGAATATTCTGGCAAAATTTAAGATTCCACAGGTAGGGAAATGGTGGTGAAAAGTGTATGTATGATGTATTAAAAAAATGTATTTAAGAATAAAAATGTTTTAATTGTTTTGACCAAAGAAAAGTTTTTAGTGTATTTTGGACAAAAGGTGTGACACCCCTTACCCGTCTACAGTGTAGCCAAGCAAGATATGCCACACAGTGTGCCGGAGCACCAAATCATATTTTCATTACAATTTACCCTTTTTAATTTATTTATTTACAATTTTGATTAATCTGAATTTTTCACAAATTTTATAGAAAATTCGGCAGAGTGCCGACTGTAAATTGGAAAAACAGTTCTTCTGAATCTGTTAAAAACACTTCCAATACAATCATAATATTAATCTCAGTCAACCACCAATATATTTTCAACAATTTCTCAAATGACTTCATTATCTCAAATTTCAATTCATTTCATATCATACTCAATTCAATAAGAAATAATCAAATTTATTACTGAATATGGTTCATAAATAATTACATCAAAAGCATAATTACATGAGTTTATAATATACATTACAAAAGTTTACAAAATAAAAAATACCAAAAGTAGCCTAATGTCCTACCAATGCACTGCAAATGTGAGGTGACTCTGGACTCTGTGTGCATATATGAAAGTTCACCCGGTATGAGGTCTGCTGGACTCCCCAGCTATGTCTCTAGTACCTGCGCGTGGCAAAAGCGACGCGCTAAGCAATTCTATTTAGTGGTGACAATATAAAATAAAATAACTAAAATAAAGTGAATATGCAGAATGTATGTTTACATCTTTGGTAGACTTAATATCTGGCATTTATTGCAGTATTATTCGATTAAAATTTGGTAAGATTCATTATCATTGCCCGAGTAACCCATACTAGTAGACTGGACTGGATAAACGGGTAAACTGGCACTGGGTACTAAGTACCTCAAACCATCATACCATCGGTCACATTGTGTCTCCCGGTGTGCAACAGAACAGCTAATAAGCTGTAATAATTATCAGGAATAAAACCCAAGTATAATAACTCAATCAACATAGCCAAAGGCTATTTTATCACAAAATGGCACTTGAGGCTATAAAACACAGAATGGCATGAAGCCATATGCAGTACTGCTAACAGAACCCTATTGGCATGCCAACCTATCCAAATCAATCTTGCTAGGTGTACTAAGGCATGTTACACTCATAATTTATACAATTCTTGAAATTTAAGTTTAGGTGTTACTATTCATTTCATTAGTCAACAAAAATGTTGACTTTCGCATAGACAATAGGTACATTGTTTTTAATACTCCCAACATACCAAATTTTGCATTCTAAAATTGTTGGTATTGGTTGCCAATACCATTTCTAAGCGTAATGATAGTTGTTCAAAATTTTCAAATTTCAAACCTTGTATTTACTATTCCATTAGTCATTTTTGCAGTGGGAATTTAGCAAAGTTGTTAATGAAAGTTGTTCCTTATTGTGTCTAGTTATATTTCTTTTTTTGAATCACTCCATTTGGAGTTTTGTAGCTTAAGTTATGGTCTAATTACCATGACTAACTGGATTACCAACTTCCCAGATTTTCTGAACTGACCAAATTTACAGTGTTTTGTACAGTGATTGTAGGTTACCTTTTGAATAAGTTATTATCAAAATTTGGGTTAGGTTTCTTCATGAAAGTTGTAGGTCTATGTCTCAGCTATTTTCTGGTAAAATTTCAAGTCAATTGGACCTTTCTACACTGAGTTTTGACTAAATGAATAAATACTGTTCATTTGGTCATTTTGCCCAGGCAGAATGCAGGTCACCCAGATTAGGAAAATCTTTAGGTCAACTTGGTTTGATTTTCTGGGCATGGTTTCTTCACCAAAGTTGTGCCATTATGTTTCTAGTTTCATTTCCAATTGGCCTTGCACCAATTGAACCTCTACAACTCCAGTTATTGCTGCCCAAACCTGCTGGACTCATGCCCAGTCCTGCTGGTCACCAAAGGCAGCAACACTAACTTCAATTCCCATTACACAAACCACTTCATTTCTCATTCACACATAACCAAATGGTCACTAATTGACCATTAAAACTTACTTTCACCATTGCATGATCAAAGTCTCAATTTCATACCCAAACCCTAACCCATTCCATCTCAAATCATGCATTCACTCATCTTTCACCATCCTAAACAATAGGTTAGTGTTAAGGGCAGCTAGGGTACCATATTAATTCAAGAAAATCTTCAAAACCCTACCAAGCCCAAGGCTGCTGGAATTTTAAGCAAGACATACACATGATGTTTATTAAATTTTCTTGTAAGTTTACATTCAATTTCACTCCTTCAACATGAATTGAAAAAGAAAGAGTAAGTTTAGTCACTAACCTTTAATGAAGTAAATTCCAAGCTTATCAAAGCTCCTCCTTTTTATTTCCTTTTGTTGTCTTTAGCTTGCCCAAGATGTATGAACAATTTTTTGTTAAGACAAAATTGAGTTTCAAGGTAATTTAGTAGGTTATTTCAAGCTTTCCTAAGCTTCCATAGAGGTTTGGAGTGAGGGAGAGATTTCGGCCAAGGGAAGGAAGAAGAAGCATCTGGTTTTTTTCTTTTCTTTTTCTGCCCATTAAGTCTTTTTAACTAAATTAATGCCATGTGTCAATATTTGATTGGGTGGGAGGATTTTAATGACATCATAATGATGTCATAATTCCAATTTATTTCATTTTCTTTCCTTTCTCTTTCTATTCATTTTTAATAAATTTTTCATCAATATTTGTTCATGTTTTATGTCATATAATTCATTTACATAAATGGACAAGTTGGTTAAAAATTATCTCTGAAGACGAAATGACCAAAATGCCCTCCATTTGGCTTAACGTGCCAAAATTGTGTGTACTGATTGATTAAATTTTCTTTGTGTTTTCTTAACATTTTATTATCATTGGAACCCCAATAATCCTTCTCTGAGGTCCCAAAAATTATTTCATAAAGTTTTTCCTGGGTCTAGGGTTGCTAACTGTTAGTAGTATGCCCTAGAGCATATCATTTAGTATGTATCTTGTACATATTTTTATTAATAAAAGGCTTTTCCACTTTTTCGTTTATATAATATATTTATGTGTAATAGAAAAGGTCCATTGGTATTTTGTTAGAAATATTATTCTTAAGTTGTTAAGAATATGAGTGACATTATTTCTAGCACAAAGTATCATAAATAGGTTCACAATCGAGGATACTTCATAATAAGGACATGACTTATCCAGAAAGATTGTATTCATGTTTGTTCCCAAGTTATTTATATGAGATATAAATAAAATTGAATGGTGAGTCTCATGCTATATGATAAACATGATAGGCACTTATAAATGATAAGTAGGCCGAACCAGTAACACTTATGACAAGCACATAGAGTTTACTCTTGTCAATGTTTTGTCATAAATCATATCAGTGCATATAATCTTTAGACCTGAGATAGCACAGTTATCTTGTATATAGGTAGTTTGAGTTTGATACTGCTTTCATACTTGTACTGTGTATAGGTATATGGGCATGTGTTGGCTCCTACTAGTTATATATGGAGGTAGGTGTTGATCAAGATGGAATCTGTTCCTCTAAGTAAATAGAGATAAAATCCTATGTTCATTTAATTGTTCTTGATATTTCAAGTTCCTGGCCAGGACAGATAGATTTATTCAGAAAAGAGTTTCTGATGAGAAAATCTTTTTAATCAAGAACTGGAATTAAAAGAGAACATAATATTCATAGCAAATGGAGTTTGACATAAACCATGACTCCAGCTTGAGTTGGGATTTTGTAACAGAGAGATTTCAGTGTATGGTAACATATGATTATAGGTTCATTTAAGGTAAACCTTATTACTAATTGGGTGGTCATGGCATGCTATGCTAGGTGTTAACCATGGTCTATGAGGTGCGTAAAATGATTTAGAGAAATCATTTATGGTAAGAAAGAGTTCTGATGATATTAAGAGTTGATATCATATCTCATTGCCAATTAGTGATGAGCCTAGTAAGTCACACACATACACAAGTTATCACCTAATTAAATATGATTTAATCAATTAATTAAAGAGTTTAATTGATTAATTAAATAGGTTTGGTTTGCAATTAGATTGCAAAGTCCCTAGCATGACTTGAAACCAAATCTAGATTATTGGATGTATAGTATAAGTTAAATTTATATTTAAAGTGTTTAAATATAAATTTAATTAATGAGAAATTAATTAATAGAGATTAATTAATTAATTTATATTTGATATAAATTAATTAGAAGAAGAGAAATAATTATTTTGGGTTAAGAACTCAAAATTAAGGCACAGGGGCATTTTGGTCACTTCGCAGTGTAACACGTGGCACCATGAGATGGTGACACATGGCATTACACATAAGCTTTCCAAATATCTTTTAATCATGTAAGATGATTAAAATTAAGATTAAATATAGGTTTGACACTTGGCACAATGTGATTGGGTCACTTAAACCTAGAGCTAATCAAAGGGTGACATGTGACAAGGGTTTAATGTGTTAACCTAGCTATATAAGTATTATTATGAGAAAAATAAATGACAACCAGCAACCACACTCCTTGGTCACACCATTTTAAGGCTTTCCATCTCTTCTTTTTCATCTCTTATCAATTCAAAGAGATTAGTCATCAATCTCTTGAATTAAAAATACTAGAAATCATTTCTAGTGTCCTGTTTACATCTCTAATCTCTTAAAAGGTAGAACTTGAATTTCTAATTAATAGAAAAAGCTTTAGAAGCTGTTCAAGGGCTGCCATAGGTGTTCTTGGTGTGGACAAGCTAGAGGGACAACATTTTGTGTCTTGAAGACGAATCTCAAAGGTGCAAATACGTTGTAGCGCATCAAGAGGTTAGTGTAATCATTCTTGATTTAATCTAGGATTCTAAAATTAATCTGATTAATTTTAAAATCTTAAATGGCAAATACAGATCCAAAAACATATTAAAAGAGTTTTAATATGTTGTTTATCATTGAAATCAAATAGATAAAAATAAATCTTGCATGATGCATATGACCCTAGGTGAAAATTTTTGAATTCAATGGTATAAACTTGTATTTTTCACGCTTCCATTCCTTCACTAACGGCCTTCACTGTCACTTTCCCTTCGGGTTACTCATCACTGGGGTTTCGGCTCGTTTAACCTTAGTGTATTTCGTTCCTAAAAATTTTTCTTGATTTTTATGAGCATTGTTTGGTTTCTTTATAACTCCCCACTCTAGTCTAATTATAATTTCAAACATTTTAGCTACCTGGACCGACATTGGTAGCCGGAATAGTAGACTGTACGGACTAGCTAAAGTGAGGATGTTATAGAACGAACTTCGATAATCGAAGTCTCCTTTTACTGTTCAAATCCTTTTTGGAGAGAATGGACTTTGGCAGCTAAAAGTCCCTCAACAGTGAGGGTATAAAAGGCTAACAGCTTGTCTTTCTATCTAAAAAGGGTAACTTGAACTCTCACTTCTCTCTCTCTCTCAACTTTTGAGATATACAAAGGGCATTCTGATGAGATTTTTCTTGGCCATTTCATGTTTTGAAGCTTGATTCTTCATTGGGGAAGCCTGGTGGAAGTGGATTGAAGCTGGGACCCTAAATCACCTTCTTCACAATTCAAGGGAAATAGATAAATTCCCTTTTCTATTGATCTTTTAGAAGGATCTAAGTGTGTTCTTGTATGCTAGGTTGTTGGGTGTGTTGCATGTGGGGTTGAAAAGTTTGAATTCATTAAAAAGTTAACAAAAGGCCGGGGGGAGGGGGGGTTTGCATGTTGAGTTTTTGGATGAAAATATGTATTCCATGTTGTGTTTTGGTAATTTTGTTGTTATATAAGGTGTTTTTCTCACTTTCTGTCAAGTTTAAGTACTTATGAACCTTGAATGTTTAGTTTTCTTCGTTAAACCTAAGGATTTCTTAAATTCTGTGAATGTTGAAGTTGCCTGAACCTCAAATTTAGGTTTCCCTTTATGCATGTGAGTTTGGAGCTTGTTTCCAAGTTGTTTTTAGCCCTATACTTATGTTGTAATGTTTGGATTGTGTTTTGGAAGCTTAGAATGTGTTTTGAAGGTTTTGGGAAGAGCAATTATGCTTACTTTTGACTTAGAAATTCTAGAAATTTCTAGGTTTGGCTCCCCGAAAACCATTATTTCGATAGCCAAAGCATGTATTTTCTTGGGAAGAATCTAGAAAATTTCTAGGTTCGGCGGCTATTGCCCGAAATGGGCACCAATGTTCAAGAGTTCGACAACTGAAGTCTAAGACTCTAATAGCTAAACTTGGTCCTGCTAGTCTTATTTCTCCTTTAGTTCTAAGGTTTCAAAACATGATTTTATAATTTTTAAGGGCCTTAATAAGATGTTTTATATGTGTATAGAGTTTCAGAGCTTCAAATAACTCCTTAGGTTCCGATGTTTATAGGATTAGACTCGAGGAATTCGAAGAGCTAAGGATCTTAGGCTAGTTACCATTTGTGTTAGGTGGTTGATAGGCTACATGAAGTGAGTAACTCTAACCCTAATAAATGTAAATTCTTCAAATTTAATTCATGATCATCCACATGTATCATTTCATTATTTATTAGAGTGTATATATCTAGAGTGCGAATATATTACATTTCTGTATAATTGTTGTTGATGCATGATGGAATTTGGATGACTCACTAGTTCCTCCTATGTTATGTATATGCTATGTTTATGATGTGACCATGCATGATCTATGGTGGTAAGACCAGGTAAGGCCTAATAACCCCCTGGGGCACTACTTTTAAGAGAAAGTCCCAAGGAGCTCTGTATAAGTCGGACATATTGGATATTAAGCGAAAGTGTTAAGAAGCCTCTGTATAAGTCAGGCACATTAGATCTTGGGAATCACTGATGATAAATCCATGCTATGTGAAATGTTTATGATGTGAAACTCATTTGGATAATGAATCGCATATGTATGAAATGAATAATAAAACTAGAATATGTTGGTTAGTTTATTCATTGAACTTGTAAAGCTCACCTCTTTTCCCTAACCCTAGATGCAGAAGTGTCAGAGTAGAATAGTTCCTTAGAGTTGAGCAACAGGAGTAGCTGTAAAGTTTTTATATGTATGTTATATGTTTAGTGGACATGTAATATGCAAAGAAATAGTTACCGTGCTGGTATTCAAGATTTTGATGAATGTTTTATCTTAACCATAAGTGATATAATTATGTATATCTAAAATCTAAGCTAACCCCTCATGTGAGTATGTATGTATGAACTAATTACACTTTAGTAATTTTATGTATGTAAATGTTCAAATTCTGAGCCAATTTCATGTTAATTATGAATGAGGAAAATAAAGTGTAATGGTTTAGAGTATGCGTGGATTGTGAGATACATGGATATATTTATATTTAACAGGTTTTAGGTTTGCTACAGGTTTCGTTAGCTTTAAGCTGACCCTATCTCTAGCGCCGATAACAGCCCCTAGGTTGGGTCATTACATGTTGACCTAACACCTCTGTTAATAATGAGGTGGATTGTAATAAATTCAAAGTTTAATGTATATTTATTTTAAAAAATAGTTTAAAGTATAGTTGTGCAAAAAAAAAAAGAGTAAAGTTTAAGATTTTTTTTGACATTTCGTATGTTAACATGGCAAAATTCATTAAAATTAATGGGAGCATAGATGGTAGGGTATAATTGTAAACAAATTAAAAATTCAAGATATTTTTATTAAACGAAAAAAGTTTAGAGAAAAATTATAAAAAAACCTCAAAATTTATTATTTTTTTACATTATCCCAATAAAAATATATATCATTTTAGCTTTCAAAATAAGTACAAAAATAATTTTTTTTTCTATAATCTATTTATTTATCTATAATCTATATTCATCTACCTATCTATCTATAATCCATAATCCATAATCTATATAATATATAAATGTGTGAAGGAGGAAAATTCGCTTTGACCAAATTGCCCTTTATTATTTATAATATTGACAATTATATTTTTTAATATTTAATTTAATTTTAGAGTTTATATAAATTTAAAATCCTTATGAATTAAAATTTAATTGTCTATATAATTTTAAAATTTATATAAATGTAAAATTCTTAGTCATACTTACATCAATACTTTCATGATTTATGTTATTTACAAAGATAAGAAGGTATTTTATTTATATAAATAACTTTTGTAGTGAATCCTAATAAATTTTTATCTCTATCCTACAATTATGTAAAATTATTTTAATTCAATTATATTTGAATTTATGTAGAAGAACAATAAAAGATATTAATTTTTATCAACTAAACATATAAATTCTTTTATTAATATTTTAAAATTTTCATTTAATTTAATTTCTTATAAGTTCATTAAAATATATTTTGTATAAAACAATTTTATATTTTTCTTAATTATAAATGTATTTTTAAAAATTATTACATTAATATATAAATTAATTCTAATTAAAATTGAATTTATAAATTTTATGTAAATATTAATAATTGATAAGATGTGTGTGTACATATATATATATATATATATATAAAAGTTTTAAATAATATATAATTACGTATAAATTATAAAAAAAATTATATATATTAAAAAAATTTAAATAGATAAACATATATTATTTAAAAAATTAATAATTAACAGAATATGTTAAATTTGAATTAAATTATAAAATTAATATAATTAGTAGGATGATTATAATTTATAATAAAATTTTTTTTATTTTAAAATGATACATCATTAAAAATTTAAAAATATTGATGTCTATATATATAAAAAAATAATATTTTTTAATTTTTTTAATACTATAATATTATCTTAACTTGATAAATAGTGAGTATATATAAAAAGAATTAGAATAAAGGTATGGATGAGGGGAGAATTTTTAAACGGACTACAACACCCTTAATTTCTTATGTTATTTATAATAATAAAGTTCAAGTAATTAAATTAAAATATTAAAAATAATCCTTATTTAATTATAATTCTATGACAAGTAATACAAATAATATAATGCAAATAATATACTAACTCCATTATATATATCAATAATCTATAATGTATAATATATATTAACTTTATAAAAAATAAAAATAAAATATTACAATGAAAATAATAAAAAATAAAAATAATAAAATAAGAATAAAAAATGTACTATAAATAGTTACGATAAAATAAAAAAAAATTAAAATCATGCTTCTACTTGAAAAATGATAAATTAATGGCATTACATGAAAGAAAAAAATGTTATTTTTAATTTTTTTATAATCTTATTATAATACTAATAAGATTCTAACATTATTTAATATATTTAGAGATAAAAATTTTATAATATAGTAAATTGTATAATTATTTTGATATAATAAATTATGTATTGAGATCATATTAACATATAAGTGCATTATGATTAGAAGTTTATTTCATTTTATATACTCATTAATCTTTTATAATTCATTAAATAAGAAATTTATATTATCAACAATGCTTCAATTAAATATCATAAAAAATATAAAAATAGTAAAATATAATAAAAAAATAAATTAATTGAACCTTTTATAATAATAATAATAATAATAATAATAATAATAATAATAATAATAATAATAATAATAATATATTATCATTATTATTATTATTATTATTATTATTATTATTATTATTATTATTAAATAAAACTAAATCTTTTAACTTTATATGATTATGAACGATATAAAAACAAAAGATATAATAAAGGAAAAATAGTGTTAATTTTAAGAAATAATCAAAGTAAAATTTAAAGAAAAAGAATTTTATTTGATTTAATAAAAAATTAATACTAATAAAAATAGTTGATGACAACTACGCCTAAATTTAATTAATTTATTTTTCTATATACCTGTATTATGATAATTATTTTATATTTTTGCTAAAAAAGATAATTATTTTATTTATTAAAATTTACTAAAAATTACTACAAGTTATTAATTTTTTTTATCTTTATTTTATATAGTATTGAAGGTAGGATGTGCATAGCTAATAAAAATTGATACTTTGAAAAATCAACCAATGAGTAAGAATTATAATTAAAAAAATCAATACTTTAAAAACTGAACAATATCGATATGAACTTATTTTATAATTTTAATATGGTTTTTTTATTAATAATTAAATTAAATATTATATCAAATAGTACCAAATAAAAGAATGAAACAAAAATTAATTATATATATATTATATAATTTTAATATAATTATATGTTTTTATGTAATTAAATATGTAATATGTATAGTAAATTATTAATAATGAACTTTAAATATTATAGTATTATATCTTATTTCTTTAATTTGACGCATGTATAATGTACGTGTTTTAAAGACTAATAATGTTACAAAAATTACTAATGTAAAACTAGCATTATATATTAATGAATTAGATAATATTTATATTATTATAATTAATAATATTTTTCTTATGTTTGTTTTCTTTAATATTGAAGATAGGGTTGTGCATGGTTCATAAAAAAATTAATATTGTAAGAACTAAATCACATCGATAAGAACATAATTGAAAAATCATTGAATCATATTGATTTGAACTTATTTTATTACTTTAATGTAATTTTAATTTTTATCAAAAATTAAACTAAAGGAATGAAGCAAAAAAATTAAGTTTATATACGTATTTTTCATATTTTTCAGATACATTATGTAATTACAATGTAATTCAATATATATATATATATATATATATATATATATATATAATGAATTATACACATTTTATATAATGTTATATTCTATTTCTTTAATTTATGAATAAGGGCGAACTAGCATACCAACATAAATAACCTTATATATTTAATATAATTATTTAATTTTATTATTATAAAAATATTAATTAATTAATATGAAGTCTAATTATATTGAAATTTAGAAATATTATTTCTATAAAAAGTTTCTTTTCATGTAGATTAAAAATTGTTATTTTAAATGAAATTGATATTAATAAAATTTCAGTTTAAAAAAATCAATATTTTAGAAAATAAACTATATCAAAAAATCATAATTGAATAAAAACACTATAAAAAAAAAATCGAATTACATAAGTCTTAACATATTTTACTGCTTTAACATGATTTCAAATTTTAACAACAATTAAGCAAAAATTTATATCAAATGCACCAAAAATGAAGTAAAAATATTTTTATACATTTATTTGTCATATTTTTTAGATACATTATATCATTTTAAAATAATTATGTGTTTATATGTAATTAAATATGTAATATATAGTGTATTTATAATAATAAAATAATAAATTATATACATTTTAATATTATTTTTTATTTTCTTTAATTTGATGTACATGCAGCGCATATACTTCAAAGACTAGTTTATATCTATAATAATAATGGAATAATATATATAATTATACGAATAAGAGAATAAACTTTTGAATAAACTAAAATGCCCTTATAATTTTATAATATTTTATTCATAATAAATATTAATTAATATAAACAAAAAATTAAAAAGCAGAATCCTAATAACATTATGTTTTATATAAATTCAAGACTTTTTATAGGTCTTAAAAATTTCTTGCCAATTAAATATTGTAAATCTATTAAAATACTTTTATAAATTTATATTATTTATAAAATATATTAATTCATATAAATTACATATTAAAAAATAAAATTCTAATGAAATTGTAAAAAAATCATAGAAATATATTTCTTCATAATTTTTAATTTTTTTTATAATTTTATTTTCCTTATATTTAATTCTAACTCCTACATCTAAATCAAAATTAAATTTTCTAAAATATTTAATATATAAATAATTACAATTTTCAAGTTTTACTTTTTATTTTTCACAAAAAAATTCTAAAATATATTTATTCTCATAATTTTATATTATTTATAACAAATATTAATTAATATAAATTAAATATTAAAATAGAATTCTAATAAAATTGTGTTCTAAGTAAATATTGTAAACCTATTAAATTACTTTTATAAATTTATATTATTTATGAAAGATATCAATTAACTAAATTAAATAATAAAAAATAAAATTCTAATAAAATTGTAAAAAAAACGTAGGAATAGTATTTTTTCACATTTTTTATTATTTTTATAATTTATTTTTTTTTAATATTCTTATACATTATACAAAAGTCTAATTTCTACACCTAAATTAAAATTAATTTATCAAAATATTTAATTTATAAATGATTACAAATTTTACTTTATATTTTGCACAAATTTTTTTTAAAATATAATATATTATCATAATTATTTGAGTTTATTATGTCTTTATTTTTTTTAGCATTGAGAGTAAGGGTGTGCATAGTATTTATTTTTCTAAACTAAATAAAAAAATAAAATCGATAAGAGTTGAATTCAAAAAATTGCTATTATAAGAGTTGAAATGTACTGATTAAATTTATTTTATTGTTTTGACAAAATTATAGTTTTTGTCAATAATTAAACTTGGAATCAATAATTATAAAAATAGTCCTATTTTGTTTATAATTTTATTGTAATTATGTTTTAGAAAAATCGTATATTATTAAGTAATATTAATATTTTATGCACAATTATATCCTCCTATATACATTATATAAAAAAAAAGTATAAAAATTCTATCGCTCTCCCTCACTTTAGGCTATGCCCAATAGAATTTTAATTAAGAATTTGTCTAGAAAAACATTGCACCACACTCGCATATATTAATTTTTAAAATATAAATATTAATAAACATTGAATCACAAAACATTTACAGTTATCTATATTATATATAAATGTGAGAAGGGAGGGGGAATATTAGTTTTCTCAATAATGCACTTTGTTTTTTAAATCAATTAAAATTATATTTTTATTATTTAAATTAATTTTAATATTTATATAAATTTAAAATTATCAGTCTTGCTTATATTTAATTTTAATTAAATATAAAATTTATAAAAAGTAATTAATTAAAATAAAAAATTAATAAGTGAAAAATAAAAAATATAATTAATCTATAATCTATCTATCTATATAATTTTAATATAATTATAAAGTTGCCATTTATAAAATATTAATTATTTAAATTTAAATAAACAAAAATATGTAGTTTTAGTCCTAAAATATTAAAAATTACAATGCAATAAATATAATTGAGCTACGATTCTTAATAAGAAATTATAACTAAATAAAATTTTAATGAGATAAAAAAATTCGAATGTTCTAGCTGTATGAATTATTTTAAAAAGAGCTATAAATTTAATTAATTAATTAGCAAATGAATAATTGAAATTGTGAAAATATAGAAATATTCTTAATTTTTATATTATTTATAATATTGAAATTTTTAATGGTACAAAAAATAATTAAGCAATCATATTTAAAAAATAAAAAATGAATTATAAATAAGATAAAAAAAATGAATTGTTAAAATAATATAAAATATAAAATAAAATATATGAACCCTGAAAAATGATTAAATTGATTTATTTATAATTAATTGATATACATCCACTTTTGTTTATATATATATATAAAAGAAAAATATATAAAATTCTATTCTTATAAAAACTTTTAACAAAATATTAACTTGACATTAACAATAATTGAAATAAAAAAAAAAACACCATGTCAGCATTGCATAAATGAAAACAAACATAATGTAGAATTATAAAATCTTATAATATTAACTTGATAAAAATAAAAATTTATCCCTTTATTATAACAATATATTAAATCATGTGCTACAATTTTTTAAATTATCTCTAAAAACTATTGTATATATAGAGAGAGAGGGAATTAATAATATATTATTATAAATGTAAACTAACTAACGTATTAGTATATCAATCAAATAAGAAATCATAAGTATAAAAAATTTAAATAATTGGATATATTTTAATAGTTATCTCTAATTTTTAAATTTACAAATAAATTTTATGTTAACATAAATTATTTTAAGGTAAATATTATCATTTATTATAAACTTTATTTTTTATATTTTATATTTGATTTTTCACTAATAATCCATATAACTAATTTATTTTTTTAAGGAATTTAAAATTGGAATTGTTATATTTAATAATGTGGTTAATATTCTTTTGAAATGAGGGATTTAAAACTTACAACATATAGTTAAGGAAATTAATTATACTTATTTTAATGTTTATAAAAAGTTTAAAATGTTCCTTACACAATTTACTATGGTAAAAAAACATATTATACTAATTCTTCAAGGAAAAATTAAAATACAATTTCAAAACTATTGATAATGTAGATGATTATGCTGCAAAAAAATATTTTTTTTCCTTTTAAATTTTAAAATTAGCTTATATTATATTGATTTAATAATTTTTTATATAGATTTTTTAGATATAGTTATTCATGTCAAAACAATATATAAAATTAAAGGTGGTAGTAAAAAGATATCATAATTATTACCAAAAAGGTAATTATTATTCTAATATTTTTGTTTTTAATATTTATATTCAATTATTACTTATTTTTGTTTTATTTGTTTGAATTTATTACTATTTAAATTGAAATAATAGTATTTTATGTCATGATCATGTATATGAAAATTTAATAAAAAGGTTATATGAAAGTAAATTAAATCATGAGTAACACTACAAACAACGCGCATGACAGGTTAAAAAAACTAATATATGTAAACATAAATACATAACAAATTTTTAAATTGAAACAAATACATAATTTCATTTAATATTTTAAAAATAATGTTTAACCTAAAAAAAATTGAAGCAATGATTTTAGTTAAAAAAAAAAGATTTTATAATGATAAGTATTGTTTTATAAAATTTTACCTTAATTATATTATAATAAAAATTTAATTAAGTAGAATTAAATATAAATAAAATTAAAAATTTTATATTTATACAAATTCTAAGGTTATGTTTAATAGGGTGTAATCAAAATTATAATGTAATCGTAATTATATTATATATTTGATTAACGTTATTTGATAATGCAAAAACTTTGACGTAATGAAATAACAATTATATAATATAATAAATTATAGTTAAAGTAACGTAATAATCATTACATATAAAATAGATATAATTATGATTATTCGTTTTGATTTTTTTTATTTATTATTAATATTATCACCATCACTATCTGGTCACCACTATTATTACCACCACTACTTTTACTTTGTCACAATTACTACCAACACTACTACTACTTGACAACTGCCATCATTACTTAACTATTGTCATTTTTACCACCACCTGGCCACTATCACTATTACTACTATCTACCTGTTGTTGTCACCACACCACTACTACTACTACTACCACTATTTAGCTCTATTATTGCTCAACTATTATTATTAATATTATAAATAAACTAAATATTAAAATAAAAATTACCATTACATTACATCACTTATTTTTTTATTTTGCAACTAAATATACAAATATAATAATAATAATAATAATAATAATAATAATAATAATAATTACATTATATTGCATTATAATTTTTATTGTATTATATAATTGATTACATTGCATTACACTACGCTCTACCAAACATAACATAAAATTATATGGGCAATTAAAATTTAATATTTTAAATAGGAAACTAATCTAACCAATTAAATTTAAATTTTTAAAATAATAATTATTATTATATTATTTTTTAGCCAATCAAAATAGAGGTTAATTTGTCATGATCATATTCAATCATGGATAATTTTAGCAATCCCATGAATTTATATAAATTTTAAAATTAAATTAAATAATAAAAAATATAATTATAAATACTATAAATAATAAAAAAATATTTTAGGCAAATTCAATGTTCTCTCTCCTCCTTTCACACATTTATCTATGATATAGATATATAGATATATTATACATTATAAGATAAAATTATTAAGTTAAAAACATTACTTAATACTGATAATCCACATCGATATATATATATATATATATATATATATATATATATATATATATATATATATATATATCAAAACTAAAGCACAAAAATGGTCTCATAAAATTAAGTCAGCTTATTAATACACTTGAAAACTTGCCATGTGCCATTTTTTGTAATCTAAATAACTTAATAATTTGTCAAATAATATCTAATTGGCATATATATTAATTACTTTAAAATTCAATTTATTCTCTTTAATTTTAAAATTTAAATCCTCATTTTTTTTTCTTTTTATCCATTTTACTTCTTTTAAAGTTGTAACATTTTTATTTTTGCTTTTTTTTTATTGCTATATATGAACTAATTTAAAATATAATACAAATCATTTATTAAAATTTAAAATTCAAAACTAAATTGTATTTATATCAGTTACTATTAAATAATTTATTTATTAATACTAGAAAATAAATTCATTTCTTATTTCTCTTGAATATTGAATATATATATTATTAAAATCTCCCACTTTTTTACTTGCTTATAATAATAATTTAATTTTTTATATTTTTAAATTTGAATAATTATTTTTTAATTATTTATATGTTTTATTTTTCAAATTCATTATGTTTATAATAATAAATTGTTTTTCAAATTTTTTTTGTTGAGTGCATAATTATATATTATACTTAAGAAATAAATATTTTTATAAAAGATATAAACTTTGAAAATCAAAAGACTAGAATAAAGAGATATACTGTTAACTATATAACTTTTCACTGATTTATATAAAAAAATGCCATTTTAAAAACGTACAAAATATTTTATAGAAAAATTAAACAATGAAAATTTGTAATTGCTAAGAAGTATAAAAAAATTCAAAATTAGAAAAATAAACTTAAGACTTAAAAAAAATAAGAGAGAAAAGAATACAATGCAAATCATAAATTAAGAAATTATTTGACATATTACTATTATTATTATTACTATTATTATTATTATTATTTGAAAATTACTATAATATTTAAGATTTTATTTTTAGCATATTTATTATTATAATTATTATAGAAAAATTATTTCTAATAATATATGGTCCATTTTAAACACAATTATATTGTAAAAAGGTTATATTGTTATATTTTTATGAAGGAATATTTAGAGAAAATTAATTAATAATCATTTTAGAAATAAAAATTAAATTAATTTAAATAGGAATATAATTATTTAAAATTTTAATAAAAATTTTAATTGTATTTAATATAATTAACTAAGAACAAAATTTTATAATATGATTTTAAAATATAAAATTTTATAAAAATAAATACTAAATTATACATTAAAATAAAAAATAATAAGTCACGTAATGCATGGACAAAATGACTAATTAAATTTGTAAAGAACATAAACTAAAATGAAATTCTAAATACATTGAAATTTATAAATTCTATATATTTTATATTTTTTAAATAAAATTATTAATTTTTAATTATTCATTATAATAAAATTTATTTTTTAATCCAAAATATCATAATAAGTTTATTGTCACATATTATTAACCACTGCAATTTTGCTCAACCTCAAAATTATAGCACTGTTTTTATATGAAAAATCTTCAATAAAAATAAAAATAAAAATTGCGATACTATAATATAAGAGGTAACTTACATTCCACTTAATTAATATTTTTAAGTTCTCTAGGAGAACTTATTCAGTATATTTTTAAAAATAGAGTTGATAGCGGATAGTTAGTTGATACCCATCATCTGTACTTTATATCAGTTTTATTTTTATATTAATTTTTTATTAATTGATAGCTGATTTGATTTGATTTTTTATTTAGACTATATTATTTCTTTAAAAAAATTATTAATTATAAAATTTGGGTCTTTAAAATATTGTTTTTACCAATAAATATAAAATATTATAAATTTAATAATTAGCATGATATTTTTATATATACTTAAAAAATTAATTATATTTTTAATATGTTGTATAATAAATTCATAATTATATGTCTATTGCAATAATTAAATAAATAATATGATATATACATTTATTAGTAATTTTATATATAATAGCAATAAATATATAATTTTATCAACTACAATTAGTCACATACCAATAGTATCCGACAATTAAACTAAATATACCTTAAAAATTGTAAATAATAACAAATTTTTATTTTTTAGTCAATCAAAATAGAGATAATTTATCACTCCATCTTTCCACTTTTACAAATATTGCAGACCAGTTACAACTAATTATGAGTCGAAAAATATTTTAGTATCTAACTTTAAAAATTGGATAAGATTCTAAATTGATATTTTGAATCAAAATTATCTAATTATTATTATTATTTTTTGCATTTATAAATTAATACCCAATTAATTTCATTATGCATTCCATTCTCAAAAGATGGCATCATTTCAACCTCTCTACTGCCTTCCATGGCTGCTACTTTTCTTCTTCACCACATCTATCTCCACTTCAGCGTCAAGATTAAGAATGCCAAGGCTTACGGTGCATAATAGTGCAATAGACCGACCAAGCAGAAGTCGCCCTTTGGATTCAGAGGGATATCAAAGTTTATTTTATGGCCAAACCCTTGATCACTTCAATTATCAGCCACAAAGTTATCTCACTTTCAAACAAAGATACGTACTGAATTCTAAGTATTGGAAAGGTGCTGAAGCTTCTGCACCAATTTTTGCATTCCTTGGAGAGGAAGCTTCATTGGATTCTGATTTAGATGCTATTGGTTTCCTCAATGAGAATGCAGCTCAATTTGGTGCTTTAATTGTGTTCATGGAGGTGAATGGCCATAGTGCATGTGGTCTGATTATCAGTAACCCAATGACAGATCTGATTTAGTAACCCTAATATTTAGTTTCACTCTTTTTAGTTTTGCATGTGGTCTTGGTTAGTTCTATTTATATATATTGGATTCTTTTTTCTAAAAAAAATTATTAATTTTTTAAGAGGTTATATTTGAAAAATAAAATTATTAGGGTTACTATATCATGATTTATACTAACGGAGTCGAACTTGGATCTCCCAGATCTATCATTGTTTACTGGAAAATAATCATTTTTAAAGAATCATGTGATTCATATTAGCACAAAACCCTAATCACAGAAAAATTTAAAATTTTAAACATGTAATGCAACTCTCCACATTATTTTTTTTTTTTAATTTGGTGAGCAGCATAGGTTCTATGGAGAATCAGTCCCATTTGTATCAAGAGAAGAAGCATTGAAAAATGCAACTCTCCGTGGCTACTTCAACTCTGCTCAAGCTTTGGCTGATTATGCAGAAATACTTTTGTACGTCAAGAAAGATTTTTCAGCATACAATTCTCCAATCATCGTCTTTGGAGGATCCTACGGTGGAAGTACGTTTCATATATATATATATATATATATATATATATATATATATATAATCATGCACCAACTTTTTATTTTTATTTTTATTTTTAATTACTTTGTAATGAGTTTTTGTTTCAGTGCTTGCTGCATGGTTTCGCCTCAAATACCCTCACATTGCCTTGGGGGCACTGGCCTCTTCAGCCCCACTTCTTTACGTGGATGGCTTAACACCACATTCTGCATTTTTTTATGTCGTTACAAACGACTTCAGGGTGAAGAATTACATAAATTTTAATTTGCAGAGAGTTTTAATTTTAATTACTTTTCCAATTTTTTCTTTATTTTGTTTGCTTAATTTGCTGCAGGAAGCAAGTGAGAGTTGCTACACTACCATAAAAAATTCTTGGGCTGAAATTGAAAGAATCTCCAACTTGGAAAATGGTCTTTCCATCCTTTCAAATAAATTCAGAACTTGCGAGTAAATTAATTAAACCTGAAACATTTATATATTTCTCCTAATTTTAAAATTGAGATTGGAACTTGAAACCTTTTTATTATTTTTGTGTGGCGAGCAGACCTTTGAAGGATGCTAAGAGTTTGAAATTAAGTCTGGAATTGATGTATCTTGCAACAGCTCAATATGATAGACCTCCAACATATGGTGTTAATGTTATTTGCAATGCTATAGACAGTGCACCACCAGCTTCTGATATACTCGACAGGATTTTTTCGGGAGTTGTTGCTCACTATGGAGATGCTTCTTGCTATAATTTGGGTGGTTATTTGGGTGGTTCTTCGTCTCCGGATGAAACTCAACAAGGCTGGGCTTGGCAGGTATAAGTTTATATTTATTTATATATATTGATTAATAATATTATCCCTGAAAAACAGTTTTTTTTTTCTTTTAATTTTACTCTATCAGGATCTAAACTCTCTTTTTTCTGTATAAATTCAACTGGGATTTGAATTCGAGATCATTAGAGATAATTATTAATATTCATTTGATGAGAAGAGCCGAGTGCCCCCAAAGATTTTGAAAATTGAAATTTATCTACAAATTTTAGTATTTTTTAATGTTTATCCCTTAAAATTTTTAAAATTAAAATTTTACTTATAAATTTTAACAGATTTTTTAAAATTTTTGTTGCTCTTTCAATATTTGTATTTTTATAAATTTCATTTATATTTTTTATATTGTCTAATTTTAATCCAAACTCTTTTTTTTTTTATTAATTTTAGCTGAGATTTAAATTCAAAATCTCATAATTTTAGGCTTATTTCAGTACTAGAATTTAAGATAACAAAATTTTACTACATTTTTTTTTCCAGAAAATCACTGTTTATCCCGTATAATTTTGTAAAATTAAAATTTTACTTATAAAATTTATTGTATTTTTTAAAAAAGTACTATTTATTCTTTCAATAGATATTTTTTTACCTATTTACTTATGTAAATTTCATTCATATTTTTTATATTATCTAATTTGAATCTCTTAATATTGTAATTATTTTTTTTATTTTAGTCTCCATATGTTTATCAAGATTTTATTTATTTATTTATTTTTTTAACGTTTATTTTTAAAACTATGAATTTTTAGTTATACCAGTAGGCTGAGCATTCGGTTCAAACCAAACCAAATTGAACTAAATTAAATCATCAAAACTAAATTAATTGAATTATCATATTTTAGAAACTAAACCGAATTGAAATGAATAAAAAATCAAATAAAACCGAACCATTCTATTTCGGTTTAGTTCAATTCGAATAGATCGGTTTCGAGTTTTTATGAGCTTTTAATTTAGACTTGATTTTCAACTTATTTAGCATAATTTTGACATTGATTTGAACCTAATAACCATTAATCAATGAAATTAAATAATTTATATAGATATATATATATATAATTATATATAATTCATAGATTTTTTATAAAAATAAATCAATTTAAAAATTAATAAAACAATTCAGTTTGGTTTAATTCAGTTCTACCAATTTTTTTCTCTCCAAAATCAAACCAAACCGCAATAACTGAAATTTTTAAAATGTAAAACCGAATCGAACCGAACTGAACCAAACTGAATTATCTTAAAAATTGAATCAAATTACTAAATCAAGACAATTCGATTTACTTAGTTTAAACTGAATAGTGCTTACCCTACCATTGAATAACAATGTACTGATCTATTTGTTTTTACTGGTTCTCGCAATGTAGGTGTGTAGTGACATTGTGGTAGAACTGGGAGTAGATACCAATGATACCATGTTTGTACTGAATCCCTATGATGCAAACGCTAATAATGAGCACTGCATGGAGACATATGGAGTTGTCCCTAGACGTAACTGGATCACAACTTATCATGGAGGTCAAGTAAGTTTTCTTAATTAATTTTCAATATTTTTTTAAATTTTATTTTAATTACATTGAAAAGATTAATTTAATTTAACATAATACATGTAAAATAATACAAATTAATCAGCTAATTATTACATTTTGCATGCAAAATTGTAGAATATACGAGAAGTTCTCAAGAAGTTTGGTAGCAACATCATCTTTTCCAACGGACTTCGAGATCCTTGGAGCAGTGGCGGGTAAACAAGAAAACTTATTTGTATTTATTAGTCTATCACAAAAAAATTTTTCTGGTGAAACTATTCAACATACAATGGTTTCATTTTAACTATAGTGAGATCCATATATTATTTAGTGAAATTGATATATATACAATAATTTTATTATAATTATTGATTATGGTAGGACTAACATATTATTTGACGAAATCAATGTACGTACAACGACTTTATTAGAACTATTTGTTATAGTGAGACCCATATATTATTTGATAAAACTGATATACATATAATAATTTTATTATAATCATTGATTATGACGAGACACTTACATATTATTTGTTGAAACCGATATTATTATAATAATTGATTATGATGGGACCATCATATTATTTAGTGAAATTGATATTTATATAACGATTTTATTATAGCAGTTGATTATGGTAGGACCCAAATATTATTTAGTGAAATTAATATATATGTAATAGTTTTGTTATAACCATTGATTATAGTGAAATGGACATATTATTTAGTAAAACTGATGTACATATAACGATTTTATTATAACTGTTGATTATGATGGGACCCATATATTATTTGATGAAATTAATATATACACAATAGTTTTATTATGATCCTTAATTATAGTGAGAATTCACGTGAGAGTCACCATAATGAATAATTATAATGAAACTGTTATATATAAATTCATTCTATTATTTTTTTGAATAAGACCCACATGTCTGTGCATCAATGATATGAAATTTACTTGTGTCTATATAGGATTTTGGAAGATATATCAGACACCATTGTGGCAGTGAAAACAAATGAAGGTAATTAATTTGAATTCTCAAATTGAAATTATGTATTTCTATTTATGATGAAAATTTTATTTTCTTTTTTTTTTTTGGTTATTTTAATCTAACAATGAAATTTAAAGAGAGAATTCTGAAATAACAAGGAGTTGTTATTGGGCAGGGTCTCATTGCTTGGATGTAGCACCATCAAGAGAGGATGATCCAGATTGGCTGGTCATGCAAAGAAGAACAGAAGTTGAAATCATTAGCAAATGGATCACTGATTACTATGAAGCTAAGTTTAAACAATGATCATTTCATTACTTTAAATATTAGATAGTCTTTGAACTCTGTTAGCTGCTAATTATTATTCAAGAAATTAATAAATTAAATTGAAGTTTCTTCCTAGCACTTTGATCTTATTATTGATATAATTTAATTATTAATTTATATTATTTTTTACCGTATTATAAAACTATAGTTAAATGTTTGTGATATGCATAAATTTAATAAAAATTAATTTTTATATTTAATTTAAATTTTAATATTTTTATTTTTAATAAATTTATTTTTAATATTTTTAAATTTATCATTAAAATTTATAATATATAACCGTAACACAATCATTTAATACTTTATTTTTAATATTTAGGTATTCAATTTAATTTTTTAATAAAATTATATTTTTTATCACATTTATAAATAATAATCATAAATTACAAACAAATAATTATTTAATATAATTTATTATTTTATTTTTAAAAATTATAAATTTAATATAATTAATTAAAAAAAATTTAAAACATTAATTAGCAAGTCAAACTCTTATTATAAAGTATCAATAAATTTTACTATTTCTATACACACATTATTTTTTAGCCATTTTATTACAAATTTAATTAAGCATGAGTTAATGTTGAACTGCGCCAAAAAAAAAAAAAAGTTCAATTGGTTGCACAAAATGGCCAACCCAACTACAGTATTATATTCCATGAATTATGAGATTTTCATCAATGATGGACCTACATAACAGCACCATATTATTCATTTAATATATTATTAAAAATATTCTCCATATTAATTCTCCAGAAATAAATAATATTATATAAATTTAGAATTTATTTAATTTTATTGTCCAAATTGCTTCTATTTTGTGTTCTATCTATTGGGAAAAAAAAAAAAACTTTTATTGTATAAATTGCTATTGAAACCTATAAATTTCAATGTAAATTTAACATTTTCAAACTATATTTTGAACATCTAAAAGTGCATTTTTAGGAAACAATTTCAAATAAACTTTTTAACCTCCCAAACAGAGCCTTAATTAATTTATGCAAAACAAATACAGCTATGCATGTGTCATAGACTAACATGAACCATTTCAGCCATTTTGAAGATAGTTTTAAGTGGCGAGTTCTAAATGCATTGTCAATGAGCTATGCGATTTGATTATTTATTTTTAATTTTTATTTAAAATAAAATTTTAATTTATAAATTAATTTAAAAATAAATAATTAATTATTTAATAAAATTATTTAAAAATAATTTTTAAGTCTATTTAATATTATTATTAAAAAAAACACTTTTCTAAAAATATTAGTTAGATGATATTAAAAATTAATTTAAAATTAAATTTAATATATTATAATTATAAAAATTTTAAAATAATAAAATAATTTTTTTCATCAATTTTAGGATAATATTTTATGAAAAGCACTTTTTAACAAAAATTGAATACCAAATAAAGCCCAAGTAGTTTTAAGTGCTTCGTTAAAATGCACTCAAAGATAATGTATCAAAATAACAATTATTATAATGATGATATTTTTAAAATTTAATACAATAATACAATATTTTACTTAACTAAAGATTAATTTTAAAATAAATAAATAAAAAAAATTTGTTTCAAAAAAAAATTAAAATAAATAAATAAAAATTATAAGTTAAATACCTTATTTATAACTTACTCTATTTGATTCAATTTTCACTATATACTTATTAAGTTTAACTAATTTATAAGCCAAACCAAACACACCACTCAACAAAAAAATTGGCTTATCTTCTAACATCAATCGTGGTGAAGACAAAAATTATCATGAAAATGATTCTCGAGCAAAATAACGATTACAGTCGTCACAGAGAGAATACAAAAAGTTCTGAAGCACAAGCAATTTTTCCATGCAAGAATCAACTTATATACATTTTTGGAGACAAGCAAAAGTATAAATTCAATGTCCATAATTTAATTGTAAGAAATTGAAGTAGACAAGCAAAATGCACAAGAATATACTATCAAAATCTATCCAAAGCAGGTCTAGTTAATTTCCTGAATCCTTCCCAGACAAAAATACATTTCATTTTCCTAAGAAAATGACAAATCTTTAACTAGTTTTTCTCTTTTCAGATCTTTTTCATGACTTCATCTAACAAATTACTCACATATCTAACGGCCCAAATGCATCATCAGAGTATTGTGGATCTCCTATAATGGAATCAAACTTTGGTCTTGCAGGTTGACCTCTCCCGAGAGGGAAGTTCCAAAAGGAATCAGAATTCTCAAAGAAAATGTAAAATGCAACAGCGGACGCCAAAAATAGCCCTACAAGCAACAAATAAATCTGCCATTCTGCACATGAGAGGGAGGGGAAGTGGGTCAGTTACACAGCTTTGACTAGCGAGAGACATGGGAGAAAAAGGCAGACAGACAGACAGACAAATAGAGTCAGAGAAAGACCTTTCCAATCTGCAGGAACATTTAGCTTAGTCACTACGGCCCCCCATTCATTGGAAGTGCTTAGTACAACCCTGAAAAATGCACCACGGGTAGGAAAACAATTTATCAATCACCAAACAAAGGAAATGATAAGGATTAAAATTGATTCCAAAACAGGGGTCTGATTACAGGAGAGTGGTACAGGGCAAATTGCATCATATAATATAATTTAGATTTAGACACTGAAATATGAAAGTTTACCATAGAACATAACAAAAAAAAGATTCTATGGAATAAACATTTTGTATATGCGGAACTCAAAGATCAAGACATATAGAGACTGTGAGCCAGAAGAAACATTAAAAGGCCCGTATCAAAACCACTGCCACTCATCCACAAAGCAGAGACAACAAACAGGATCCAATCAGATTAAAGCCAGAAAGCTAACATGAAGAACAAGATTTTCTATGCCATATCCAAAGATCAGCTTCTCTGGTTGTGTATAAACAACAATCAAATGGCTGCCTAGCATCTTTGCAGATTGCTGCATAATGGGATACATTGTGTGTTCGGCGACAGATATAGATACAAAATATATTATTACATGCTAATGCAACTAAAAATAAATCATAGTCCTCTTCACACTTACTAACAATTAAAAAAAAAAAAAAACCCATGCAAAACAATCGAATGGCAATCCAATGTATCGCTTCTTTCTACTAAAATTTGCCATAATGTCTACTAAATGGTATTCTATTTTCATCTTTTCAAAAAAAGATCAAGGCATCAGTAACCTACTGGATTCACAGCAACAACTACACCAATTTAGCATAGGAGTACCAGAAACCAATGCACTGAAGAGTCAAGACAAACATGTCTATAATTATAAAGAACCATAATTTGGCCGAGTCTTACCTTTGATTGGGACAGAACTCTAGGGATGTCATGCATGTACCCAGGTGCAGCCTCTTGCTATAGTGCTTAACCTCCATTTTCTTTACTTCAGCTACACAAATGTCCCCATCCTTGCTTCCTCTAGAATTAATAAAACTTTTGCATTTAAGTATAGTTGATTGATGGCATATAATATAAGGAACAAACCCTATGTTGCGAGCTGGAAATTTACAAAATAGATTTCTCAAAGTCAAAGAAATCACATTATTCAGTTATTCAGCACTTATCAACTATTTGGCACAGCATCTTGTTGAATGTTTTCACACTGTTGAACACACTCATGAATATATTTTCAGCTGAAATCTCTTTCCTGATTTTGTTATAATAACACAGCCAATGATAACAACGAAAACTTTTATCATGCTAAAACCAATTCCCTTTGAAAATCAAAAGCTATAACTTAAAACATGTTTAAGGGGAGAGAGAGAGAGAGAGAGAGAGAGAGAGAGAGAGAGAGGAACCCTATGTTCTTTTAATAAAAAAGGTTGCTTTGCATGCCTAATAACTCAATATCAAACCCACATTAGCCAACAAAAATTTAAAGATTCAATAACTCAGTATCAAACATAAGCAACCAGTTTTGTGTGTTAATTATTGATAAAAGATCCAACTCTAAAGTTTCAATAGAGGCACACCAGAACAGAGATATTAATATGTAGCTTGGTTAAATGCAAATGAGCACAGTTATGACATAAAAATGGCAATCAAAATCGAATCCCATTGGCCAATGGCAAGTTCTTACAGAGCAAGATATTTCCCATCCTGGCTGACAGACATTACACAAGCAGGTTTCTTAAGCAGCCTCTTATACCCTATTTTATTCCATGTACTTATGTCGTAAACAGCAGTAATAGCTTTGTCACCTGATTCAATGATATTACATGTGTTAAGAATAATTTACATAATGTGACGATAAAAGATGAAACAGCATATATATTACAACAATGAACAAATTATTATACCTCTTTGAACAGCACAGAATAAAAATGGTTTTGTCCCATCCTTAGAGAACCGACATAATTCAATCTTCTCATCCTGTGAAACAACACCATATAAGTATCAAGGTAGCACCAAAATCTGCAGCGTGTCAGAAATTGCAAGATGAAATAAAACATACCGATTTGCGAGATAAAGTAGTTACAGGCACACCATCTTCCATATTCCATATTCTCGCAGAACCATCAGAAGATGTTGATGCTAAAAATGCTGAATCCAGGCTAGAATGTGGAAAAAAGAAGAATGGGGGGAGGAAGAAAGGCAAGAGCCAACCCAGTAAGACTAAGGGAAAAAAATGTCAACATTTTCAGTTAAGCCAAAAAGAGAAGAAAAGGAAACTGTTACACAAACTGTTTTTCACATACGAAAATTTCCAATTCCAATAGTTCAAAAGTAATTTTTTGCATGACCATGCTACAAAGAAAATGAGGACTTGCTCCTCCTTGTGGGGAAAAAAAACAACAACAGCCACCACCATAAATTCAATTCCACCAGCTAGGAGTGTACAAAGAAACCGCTAAACTGATTAACCCGAATAAATCCACACTGAAATTAGTGGTTTTATACATTTAAATATTGGTTATAGTTTGAAAATAATTATAAACCGAATTTTCGATTTGCATTTTGAGTTAACATAGTAAAAGATATATATATATATATATATATATATATATATATAAAGAGAAGAAAAGGAAACTGTTACACAAACTGTTTTTCACATACGAAAATTTCCAATTCCAATAGTTCAAAAGTAATTTTTTGCATGACCATGCTACAAAGAAAATGAGGACTTGCTCCTCCTTGTGGGGAAAAAAAACAACAACAGCCACCACCATAAATTCAATTCCACCAGCTAGGGGCGTACAAAGAAACCGCTAAACTGATTAAACACTGAAATTAGTGGTTTTATACATTTAAATATTGGTTATAGTTTGAAAATAATTATAAACCGAATTTTCGATTTGCATTTTGAGTTAACATAGTAAAAGATATATATTTAACTCAAAATGCAAATCGAAAATTCGGTTTATAATTATTTTCAAACTATAACCAATATTTAAATGTATAAAACCACTAATTTCAGTGTGGATTTATATATATAAGAAACACGTGAAGAACCTTATATATATATATATATATATATATATATATATATATATATATATATATATATATCTTTTACTATGTTAACTCAAAATGCAAATCGAAAATTCGGTTTATAATTATTTTCAAACTATAACCAATATTTAAATGTATAAAACCACTAATTTCAGTGTGGATTTACATATATAAGAAACACGTGAAGAACCTTATTTCATTTTTTTTCTTATTTATTTTTATTGAATAGTACATTTTGAATAAATATTTGTTTTTTAATTAGTATATGATAATATTTATATGCAAAAAGTTCTATAAGAATTGAATTATAAAAATCTTAGAAGTGTTAAACAAAGTAAAAACCGTAAATCAAACCCAACCCACTTAATGTGAAGTTATTAAAGGCGCACCTTAGGCATGCCTCAGGCTCTAGACTCACTAGACTCTAGCCCTAGCGCCTCTACGGGAGAAAGGTGGACGATATTCACTACGCCCTCACCTTATGCGCTTAGGCGTGCGACTTGTTCAAGGAACAAGGCTGGAAAGGAGCGCCTTTTTTATTTACACATTCGGGGAGTACTTCCATTGACAAAAAAATATTACCACTCAACTCGAAATTTGTCGATCTATGAGTTTTTGAAATTAGTATTGTTGCTGATAATTAGTCATCGAAATCTCATCAAACTAAAACACTTAAGATCGCAAAACTCCTCCCATATTTCCATTTTCAACACTATCACTCATTATTCTTTTCAAAAAAAAAAAGTTGTATCTACATCTATTTCAAGATATATTCCTATCTAACTTGAGAACTAACTAATACTCATTTAGTTCTCAAAGATGAGGGAGATGATGAAGATACTGATTTTGAAGATGAGTATTAAGAGGATGAAGGTGTAAAAGAAGATGAAGAAGATTATAATGCTACTCTTCATGAAGATTGACGAGTAGTTATTTTATAATTGCTTGACTTTAGTTATGAAACATTAAAAGACTATTTAAGTTTTAATATATTAGTACTTGAATTTTATTAGTTATTATTATTTTTAGTTTTATGTTTTTTGAAATTTGATGGAATATTCAGATTTATTTTACTTTGATTTTTTTTTTTTTTGCGCCTCCCCTCTTTCAGGCGTGCGCCTTCGCCTAAGCGACCCTTTGGCGTCTTAGTGCACCTTGAGCCTTTAATAACTTTGATATGCAGTTTTGTAATTTAATTTGTTGGTTTTGGTTTGAATACTATCAAAACCGACTTTGTCGGTTTGGTTTGGCTAAATACACTGAACCTGCCCAAACCAAACCATGTACAGCCCTACCACTAGCTACAACTTTATTTGCTTCAAAGTAATCACTGTAATATATTACATTTACCAACTTTTAAGAGGCAAAAAATATGTACTGTCCCCCATAACAATTGCCTATATAGTAAAGCACATATACACTTGTATTGTTTTTCTAACATATACATGCACATATTTATCCTAATGACAAAGAACAAGAAACCTACCTAATATCCATATCCCTGAAGGATTTGTGTGCTGTTGGTTCATCTAAAATTATGCGTTGGCTAGGCCACTCCAAAATTCTGAGATGCCCATCCTACAGTTGATCATATAACAAAATCATGTTACATATGGGCTTCACATGTGAACATTTCAAACACAAGCAAAAGCAAGCCACTAATAATAATTGTTGAATCAACAGGTTGTTGCTTACCACCCCACCAGTAACAAATCTAGATCCATCAATACTAAAGGCTACGCATTTTTGTGGACCGACATCTTGTAAGGGAGGTAATTGTTTTGCCAACACCTTCAAATTTGTTTCTTCATTACGCAACTCAAACAATCTGCATCATGTCAAATGAAATCAAACCTCACAGTACAAAGGCATTCCTCAACAATTCCAGGGAAAATGAAACATAATTGACAATGACCTTGAATTTTCATTTTTAAACTCATTCAACTGAAAAAGAAAACATTTGTTTTCCCAAGAAAACATTACTGAAACAATCTTAACTGCATTTTAACCCAAATATTATTCACGGTCAAGTACATCAAATGCGGTGCTCCATTCTCTCACACTCATATAGGACTTACCTATGAAATTCATTTGTTATGCTCACATGAATTGGCCACCAGGGACCAGCTGCGTTTAATAGTTCCTCAAAATACACGTCCTAAGTCTTCACTCAAACCCAAAAAGTGCTCAAGGATGTTTCAGGAGATGGTAATATCATTAATCTTAAATCCCAATAATAATTAGCTGGACAAGGGCAGCACAGACAGATATAGAACTAACAGTAGTGCTTTCAAATCATAGAACCAAGCTGCAGCCTTTTGAACATTACCCAATAGCAGAATCTACGTGACTCCAATTTTTTCAGTTTTTTAATATAAGTATTTACGAAAGGCCAGGAATTTTGAAGAATGAGGATAAAGAAACTCACTTGCAGCCACCTTTGGTTGTAGAACACACAATATCATCCCCACTGGGATGTACAGCAATTGTTACTGGATCACCTTCAGTTCCTTCAAGCACATGCGTAGCCTATACATAATAAAAATAAAAATAAAAATAAAAATAAAAATAAAAATAATAATAATAATAATAATAATAATAAAACACACACACACACGCTAATTCAAAAATCCATATCCCAGTTTGGCTGCCAAGAAAACAAAGAGAAAGGAAGAAAACAAAGTCAGTGAACGCGTTTGAAACGACGCCGTTGCCAAAATTCAGTTATTTCCAATTACCACCAAAAAAACATAAACAAAAAGCTATTTCGCAGAACAATTTTCTGCTACACAGAGAGAGAGAGAGAGAGAGAGAGAGACCAAGGGAGAGGAAGAGATAGACGTAGTATCGGGATCGAAGGAGAAGAACTCGAGCACAGAAGAAGAATCGCGAGTCCTGGACATGCCCAAGACCACCAGATTAACGTTGTCGGGTCTCCGGATCCACGATCCGCATGTCAATACCCCATGTACCGGCTCCATTGACCCGCAATTCAACTCCGGCGAAAGAGAGAAAGTATGGAAAAGGAGGATTCGATAGCTTTTCCTGTTTGTACGTTGTGGAAGTGGAAAACGAAGAAGATATTTTGTCACATTTATATATATAAAGGTACAAGCAAGGGAAGCATGAAAGATGTAAAAGTACAAGGGCGTTAAGGCATAGAAAAACCAGCTTGGCCCGCGCTAGGAGGGATGTGGCAAATACAAGGTCAACTCTCTCTCAACTCTTTGGTGGATATTCCTTAAAAATTCCACCCACGCTACATTATATTTCAATTTTATATAAGTAATGGACCATCCACTTGTATTATTAAAAAAAGTTTTAAATTTTTGTATTTTTAATAATTTATTGATTTGATGGGATTTATAATTTTATAATTTTATAATTTTTAAAAATTTTGAATTCCAATTATTTATTTGGTTGTCCTTCAAGTAGCTTAATTAATTTAAATAATTGAAATTTTTTATTAATGATATACTATAAATTAATCTCTAAAATATATCAAGGTGAAAAACTAAACTTTCTATTTGAATTTTTTTTTAAAGTAAGGGAATGTTTTTGAAGGTTTAAATAATTTAAACTTGTGTTTGAGAAATTAGAAGACTTTTAAATAATGATTTTTTAAAACTTCCAAAAACTTTTATTTTCTCTTAAAAAATCCAAATATCTTTATAAACAAAAAACTTTTCATTCCTCCCAAAACACTAAAAAAATTTTGAAGTTTTGAAAGTCATGAATAACCTTATTTAAAAAAAAAAAAAAAACTTTATTTCACTCTACTTGTTGAAAGTATGGTTTGGATCACCCATTTGAATCAACCAGATTCATTAGACTTAAAATCAGTACCAAGAACAACTACATTAGAAGTCATGTATATCGCCAAAAGGTAGCAAATTTCAAAAGTCATATAAATTGGTTAAAAGATGTAATTACATGAAAATATATAATTCTTATTAATAGTTATATGCAGAAAGTTATGTAACTTTTGGTCAAAATATGAGTACACTTTAAATAAATATATATAAGTGCCTTATAAGCTTTTTTGTAATAAGTAACAAAAGGACAAATGAGTGTGCATTTGTGTGTGTACAACTTTGGCTCGGTTATTAATCTTTAAAGGCTCTCATTTTAAACAAGTTATGGAGTAATTTGTTTTTGAAATGAGGTACACATCTAAACTGTGAACTAATCTATATAGTTCATATTATTCGTTTGATTATATAGTAGACTAGTGAAACAAATATGGTAGAGATCTTAAAGTTGTATGAACATGGGTTAGGATCTACGTATTTGAATTCATATGTTGGGTCTTTATAATTTTTTCTTCATTAGTATCAGAGCCTAGTATAATTAACATGTATATTTTGATCATAATATGTTGTATTATTGCAGTTATTGTTGATTTCTTAATCAATTTAAGTAATTTATATCTTTTTTCTTTGTCTAAAATCATTCTGGAATAATCTTGATTGTTTCCAGATGTTTTATGAAAATTGATTTTCAATATGGAAGATTTGATTTAATTTTTTTTCTTCTTTGGTCAAATTCTAGAATTATTCTAAAATATTGTTTTTAGACTTCCAGATCTGTGTTATTTTTTAAAGTTGAAATTTTTTTATTTAAAAAAAATTCAAATCTGGATTTTTTTTTTTTGAAAGAGCAACCGAGGCTCCCATGGGTGCCAAATTGAAGCCAGCGGCAATGTGAGAGGGAGAGTCCCAAATACGCTCTGGTGGCCGATGCCTATAGCACTCCAGCTAGTGGCGGCACCGTGCTTGGCTTGCATCCTTAAGTTACTATCGAATTGCCATGGATGTGCTTAAGGGCAGTCCTCATGCAGCTGGATAGCGTAGCGTGGCTGTGGCAATATGAAAGGAAGACCATCGAGCGTCTCCTGCAGCGCGTGGCTTGTGGTGGGCTATAGCTGTTATTAGTATGCCCTAGAGCATATCATTTAGTATGTATCTTATACATGTTTTATTAATAAAAGGCATTTTCATTTTTTCGTTTACATAACATATTTATGTGTAATAGAAAAGGTCCATTGATATTTTGTTAGAAATTTTATTCTTAAGTTATTAAGAATATGAGTGATAGTATTTCTAACACAAAGTATCATAAATTGGTTCACAATCAAGGATACTTCACAATAAGGACATGACTTATCCAGAAAGATTATAATCATGTTTGTTCCCAAGTTATTTATATGAGATGTAAATAAGATGGAATGGTGAGTCTCATGCCATATAACAAACATGATAGGCGCTTATGCATGATAAGTAGGCCAAACCAATGACATTTATGACCAGCACATGGAGTTTACTCTTGTCAGTGCATTGTCATAAATTATATCAGTGCATATAATCTTTAGACCTAAGATAGCACATTTATCTTGCATATAGGTGGTTTGAGTTTGATACTACTTTCATACTTGTACTGTGTATGAATATATGGGCATGTGTTAGCTCCTACTAGTTATATATAGAGGTAGGTATTGATCAAGATGGAATCTGTTACCCTAAGTAAATCGGGATAAAATCCTATATTCATTTAATTATTCTTGATGTTTCAAGTTCCTGGCCAGGACAGATAGATTTAATTAGAAAAGAGTTTCTGATGAGAAAATATTTTTAATCAAGAATTGGAATTAAAAGAGAATATAATATTTGTAACAAATGGAGTTTGACATAAACCATGACTCCAGCTCGAATTGGGATTTTGTAACAGAAAGACTAGTGCATGGTAACATATGATTATAGGTTCATTTAAGGTATTCCTTATTACTAATAGGGTGGCTATGCTAAGCTAGGTGTTAACCATAGTCTATGAGGTGCCTAAAATAATTTAGAGAAATCGTTTATGGTAAGAAAAAGTTCTGATGATATTAAGAGTTGATATCATATCTCATTGTCAACTAGTGATGAGTCTAGTGTGTTACACACATACACAAGTAATCACCAAGTTAAATGTAATTTAATTAATTAGTTAAAGAGTTTAATTAATTAATTAAATAGGTTTGGTTTGCAATTAGATTGTGAAGTCCCTAGCATGGCTTGAAACCAAATCTAGGTTATTGAATGTATAGTATAAGTTAAATTTATATTTAAAGTATTTAAATATAAATTTAATTATGAGAAATTAATTAATAGAGATTAATTAATTAATTTATATTTGATATAAATTGATTAGAAGAGAAGATATAATTATTTTGGGTTAAGAACTCAAAATTGAAACACAAGGGTAATTTGGTCATTTCACAGGGTGACATGTGGCACTATGAGATGGTGACACATGCCACCATATAAGCTTGTCATTTGTCTTCTAATCATGTAAGATGATCAAAATCAAAATTAAATCTAGTTTTGACACTTGGCATAATGTGATTGGGTCAATTAAACTAAGATGCAATTAGAAGATGACATATAGCAAGGGTTTTAAGAAGTGACCTAATTATAAAAGGGAGAGGATGAAAGAATAAAACACATTCTGATTTTTATCAAAAAGGTGCTGCCACCCCTATTCTCTCTTCCTCTCTTCTTCTTCATCTCTCATCAATTCAAAGAGTATTGCCCATATTCTCTTGAATTAAAATTGCTAAAAATTATTTCTAGTGTCCTATATACATCTACAACCTCTCTAAAGGCAAATCCCTATTTTCTAATTGGTTGGAAAGACTTGAGAAGCTGTTCAAGGGGCTACCATTGGTGATCTTGGTGTGGACAAGCTAGAGGGATAACATCTGGGGTCCTAGGTGCTTCACAAAGGTACCAAATACATCTACAGTGTATCAAAAGGTTAGTGCACATGTTCTTGTATTAATCTAGGGTTCTAATGAATTAATCTGTTAATTCAAAAATCTTAAATAGCAAATGTAGATCCTAATACATATTAAAAGAGTTTTAATATGCAATTGAACATTGAAATCAATTAGGTAAATAATGAATCTTGCATGATGCATGAGACCCCATAAGAAAATTTTTGAATTCAATGTTCTAATCTAACAATTTTCATGCTTTCGATCCATCAATTGGTATCATAGCCACTATATTTGCCTTTTAGATTGTTTAATATATGATTTAATTGTGTGATTTGATCATAAGATGATTGTTTCATTGCTGGTTGGACCAACAAAGGTGGCGGCTTGGTTATCACCATGATGGTGCGCATGGTTTGGCCATGTTTGATGAGTCTAAGCATGCGCATGGTGTTTGGGTTTTGAATGTGCAATTGTTTGATGATCTAAGGCCCATCCTATGACTAATTAAAATGTTTAATTAGGATTTTTAATCACACAATTAAATTATGATTCAAATTTGAATTTTTAAATTTGTTTGAATGTGATTCAAATCTGAATTTTTAAATTTAGTTGAATGAGATTCAAATATGAATTTTTAAATTTGTTTGAATGAGATTTAAATCTGAATTTTTAAATTTGTTTTGAATGAGATTCAAATATGAATTTTTAAATTGATTGAATAAGATTCAAATCTGAATTTTTTAGTTGAATATGAGATATTCAATTTAATTTTAGTATGTATGTTTTATTTAATTGTTAAATGGCAATATGCATGATGGATGATCATGACCAATAAAAAACCAATGTGATTGAATTTATTTCTTTTATTTTTCTTTGGGTTGTAAAATAATTAATTTTATTTTGGTGGCATGTATTATAAAGGTTGTAATATTTTTGGGTTGTAATTTCATTTATTTGAGGACTTTAAAGTCCATGTTCTTGTAAATTCGCCTTGGTATGCCAAGGATTATAATGTAATGGATTGCAACAATATCAAGGAGGTCAAGAGCATTGGTGGGACAAATGAGAGGAATTCAAGATCAAGTGTTGATTATGTACTCCTTCAGCAACTCTTGTAATATGAATGAATGAAATGCACCTAGGAATGCCCTGATTCAATTCTCAGTGGCTCAGAATTGAATCCCTTAGAAAGTCCATGATCATACCATATTTATTGTTTATCCATGTATGCATGAGATGTATGGGAATGTATGCAAGTATATGATATATGCATGCTAATTGGATAATGTGCAAAGTGAGACCATAATAGTAATCAAGCTGACCACAAAATCTTCCAAACAAATGATTAAGTTGGAAATGGTATAATTAAAGATAATTATATCATGGGTCCTCCATTGAGTCAATTATTTTAAGAAATTTTAAATACTTGCATATGATGTAATTAATTTAAGAGATTTTCTTAAGAATAATTGTTAAGTATGAGATGTTGTAAATATGTAAATGGTTTGGTGGCCAATAATGGATGTACCTAAGGACATTAAAATTATTTGCATGTTTACTGGCTCAATGGGATCAACTTAACTAATGCAAGATAAGTCAATAATGGATGTGCCTGAGATTTTGAGCATTAGAGGCTAGTTGCTTACTTACAATTTATTGTAATTTCAATAATGGATGTGCCTGAGAATGATCAATAAGACTATAAGAATTCAATCACCCACTAGAAATTCATCCAACTAGGATTTCCATTTTCTACTTTGAAAGTGTAGGATTCGCTAAGTTAGTGGGAGGACCAATTTGATTAAAAGACCATAATCATTTTGATTAATTACATGATACATTTACTAATTAATCTGGTTATTTTTTGCAGTTAATTTTCTGATAATAATGAGCACACCACAACCACCACCATCCAATATCCTTGCGAGCATACTTGATCACAATAGGTTGATAAGACCTAATCTTTCTGATTGGCTAAGAAATTTGAAACTTGTCCTAAACCTTGAACATATAAGATATGTTCTAGACTCATAGGTTCCTGGTCCCTTACCTCCAGAGGCCACTTAAGAGAAACATGAAACTTTGGACAAGTGGAAGGAGCATGATATGAGAACCAAGTGTTACATGCTTACTTCTATGAGTAATGAGTTACAGAAGCAACATGAGAAAATGCAATATGCAAGTGAGATCCTTCTTCACCTATAAGAGTTGTATGGTGAACATAGTAGGAATGCCAGGTATGAGATATCTAGACAACTATTTCGCATGAGGATGTCTGAGGGACAAAATATTGGGGATCATGTCCACAAGATGATTCGGCTTATTGAGCAGCTGAAACATCTTGACTTTAACATGGATTTCCAACTGCAGACGGATTTGATCCTTTAGTCCCTTTCTGAGTCATTTGGGAATTGTGTGATAAATTTTCATATAACTAAGCAGGAATACATCTTGGCTGGTCTACTTAACATGCTGGTTATTGCCCAAAAGAATATGCCGGGCAATAAAGGAAAAGAGGTAGCTTTGATTGCATCTTCTTCTGCTGGAAAGTCTAACAAGAAGAAGGGCAATAAGAAAAAAAAAACATCAAATTCCTTGTCCTTCCAAGAAGATAGCTAAACAGAAAGGGAAGACCAGAGCTGATGGAGGCAAAGGAAAGTATTTCCACCGCCAGCAGGGTGGGCACTGGAAAAGGAACTACCCAGGATATCTTGCTTCTCTGAAGGACAAGAAGGATACACCTTCGGAAGGTATATCCATATCTTATTATTTAGATTCTGATGATACTCATAGTTCATCTACAGCTTGGGTTTTAGATACTGGTGCTAGTTCTCACATTTCTTATGATATGCAAGAATTAGCAAACAGTAGCAGCTTGCGTTCTCGAGATGTTAGACTCCGAATTGGTGATGGCTCAACTGTTGAAGCTTTAGCTACAGGATCTAAATCTTTTTACATGTTTGGACATATTTTGTGTTTGAATAATATCTTATATGTACCTGATGCTTTTAAGAACATCATTTCTATATCTAGTTTGACTAAAAATGGCTATGAATTTCAGTTCACAGATGATGTTTGAAATATTTATTTTGGAAATAAATATGTTAGCTCGGGTTATATGCATGATGGTCTTTATTATTTGGATAATAATGACAAACACAAAATGATTGCAAGCAATCTAAAAGAATGCAATGCCATGATGAAAATCAACTCAAGTTCAAAATATATTTAGCACTTAAGGTTAGGTCATATTGCAGAAGATAGAATTACAAAACTAGAGAAAATGGGGATTCTATTCTCATTGGGTTCTGAACCTAATCCAACTTGTGAATCCTACCTTCAGGGCAAAATGACCAGATCACACTTTGTTGGACAAGGGCTAGGAGCTGAAAATATTTTGGAGTTAACACATAGTGATATATGTGGTCCATTTAAAGAAATGGCTAGAGGTGGTTTTCATTACTTTATTACATTTACTAATGATAAATCAAGGTTTAAGTATTTGTATTTGAAAAAATACAAACATAAATCCTTTGAAAAGTTCAAAGAATTTAAATCTGAAGTAGAAAATCAAATAGGAAAAAGTATTAAAGCTCTTCGATCAGATCGTTGAGGTGAATACTTGAGTATTGAATTTGATGAATACTTCAAAGAGCATGGCATTGTTTTCCAGCTGACTCCTTCAGGAACACCACAGCTGAATGGTGTATCTGAAAGGAGAAATCGTATCCTATTAGATATGGTACGTAGTATGATGAGCTATACTGATATGCCAATCTCCTTTTAGGGATTTGCATTAGAATCAGCTTTGCATATTTTGAATATGAATCCATCAAAATCAGTATCTTCCACACCTTATGAGATATGGCATGGAAGAAAACCAAGTCTTAAGCATGTTAAGATTTGGGGTTGTTCAGCTTATATCAAAAAGCTAAACAATGATAAATTGGAAACCAGATTAGAAAAACGTTGATTTATTGGATATTCAAAAGTCTGATAAATTGGAAACCAGATCAGAAAAATGTTGATTTATTGGATAACCAAAAGAGAATTTTGGATATTATTTTTATTTGCCTACATCACAAAAGGTTGTGGTAAGTAGAGATGCTATATTTTTTGAACAATAGTTTGTTCAAAAAGGAGGCAAAGGAAGGCAAATAGAGTCAGAATTGGAGAATTCTGACTAACTAACATATTAGATAAATATAGATCCATCTAGTCAACCTACACCTGTTGATGAAACATCTACTAAAATTCCTCGCAGATCAACCAAGATATCTCACCCACCAGTGAGATATGGTTTTTTTCATGAAGAAGAATAAGAATTGTTTACTCATGAAGAAGTAGATCATGGAGATGATCCACTAACTTATGAAGAAGCTATATCAGATATAGACTCTTCAAAATGGATTGATGGTATGAAATCCGAGATTGATTCTATGTAAAAGAATCAAGTTTGGGATCTTGTTGACCCACCTAAAGGTATTGTACCTATAGGGAACAAATGGGTTTTCAAGAAGAAAATTGATTCTGATGGAAAGGTAGAGACCTATAAAGCAAGGCTAGTAGTGAAAGGGTTTCGCCAAAGGCAAGGAATCGACTATGAGGAGACTTTCTCGCCTGTTGCTATGCTTAAATCAATTAGGATTCTATTAGCAATAGCTGCATACTATGATTATGAGATTTGGCAAATGGATGTCAAAACAGCTTTTTTCAATGGATACATTAAAGAAAACATTTTCATGGAACAGCCTAGGGGTTTTGAATCCCAAGATGGTTCCAAAGTATGCAAGCTAAAGCAATCCATTTATAGATTGAAACAAGCTTCGAGGAATTGAAACATCCATTTTGATGAAGCCATTAAGTCATTTGGTTTTATAAAAAATGAGGATGAACCATGTGTATATAAGAAGGTTAGTGAAAGTGCTATTACTTTCCTTGTCTTATATGTGAATGACATTTTATTGATGGGTAATGACACAGGTATGTTGACAGCTGTAAAGGTATGGTTGTCAAATACATTCTCCATGAAAGACTTAGGGGAGACAACCTATATTCTTGGGATTCGCATCTATAGAGATAGAGTGAAAAGAATAATTGGTTTATCCCAAAGTCTATACTTGGAAAAGGTGTTAAAGAGGTTTAACATGCTTAATTCCAAGAGAGGATTGTTACCAGTGAGACATGGTATCCACCTTTCTAAAGAGATGTCTCCAAAGACACCTAAAGAAAGAGATAAAATGGCCAGGATTCCATATGCTTCCGCTATTGGAAGTTTGATGTATGCAATATTGTGTATTAGGTCGGATATCGTATTTGCTGTTAGTTTGACTAGTAGGTTTCAATCTAATCCAGGTTTGGAAAACTGGATAGCTGTAAAGAATATCCTTAAGTACTTAAGAAGAACTAAGGATTTATTTTTGATATATGGAGGTGGTGACTTGCAATTGGATGGTTATACTGATTATGATTTCCAATCAGATATCGATGATAGAAAGTCTACCTCTGGGTATGTGTTCATTTGTAATAGAGGTGCAGTAAGTTGGAAGAGTTCCAAATAGAGTACGACTACAGATTCCACTACAGAGGCTGAGTACATTGCTGCATCATATGCTATAAAAGAAGTTATTTTGATAAACAAGTTCGTGACAGAACTTGCAGTAGTTCTTTCCATTGAGTCAGCAGTTCCACTCTACTGTGATAACAATGGAGCAGTCATACAGGCTAAAGAACCCCGGTCTCACTAGAAATTCAAACACATAGAAAGGCGCTACCACATTATCAGAGAGATAGTTGGGCGAGGCGATGTAGCCATGCAGAAAATAGCATCAGTTAAAAATCCAACTAATCCATTTACTAAGCCTATGTCACAAGCTCAGTTAGGCCGATATCTTGAGAAGATGGGTCTCAGGTATTATAATGAATGGCTCTAGTGCTAGTGGAAGATTGTTAGTAGTTTGCCCTAGAGCATATCATTTTGTATGTATCTTGTACATGTTTTATTAATAAATGGCATTTTCACTTTTTTGTTTATATAACATATTTATGTATAATAGAAAAAGTCTATTGATATTTTATTAGAAATTATATTCTTAAGTTGTTAAGAATATGAGTGACAATATTTCCAGCATAAAGTATCATAAATTGGTTCACAATCGAGGATACTTCACAATAAGGACATGACTTATCCAGAAAGATTGTAATCATGTTTGTTCCCAAGTTATTTATATGAGATGTAAATAAAATGGAATCGTGAGTCTCATGCCATATAACAAATATGATAGGCGCTTATGCATGATAAGTAGGCCAAACCAGTAACATTTATGACAAGCGCATAGAGTTTACTCTTGTCAATGCATTGTCATAAATCATATCAGTGCATATAATCTTTAGACCTGAGATAGCACAGTTATCTTGTATATAGGTGGTTTGAGTTTGATACTACTTTCATACTTGTACTGTGTATGGGTATATGAGCATGTGTTGGCTCCTACTAGTTATATATAGAGGTAGGTGTTGATCAAGATGGAATCTGTTATCCCAAGTAAATAGGGATAAAATCCTATGTTCATTTAATGGTTCTTGATGTTTCAAGTTCCTAGACAGGACAGATAGATTTAATCAGAAAAGAGTTTCTAATAAAAAAATCTTTTTAATCAAGAATTGGAATTAAAAGAGAACATAATATTCATAGTAAATGGAGTTTAACATAAACCATGACTCCAGCTGGAATTGGGATTTTATAACATAAAGATTCTAGTGCATGGTAACATATGATTATAGGTTCATTTAAGGTATTCCTTATTACTAATTGGGTGGCTATGGCATACTATGCTAGGTGTTAACCATGGTCTATGAGGTGCCTAAAATGATTTAAAGAAATCATTTATGGTAAGAAAAAGTTTTGATAATATTAAGAGTTGATATCATATCTCATTGCCAATTAGTGATGAGTCTAGTGAGTCACACACATACACAAGTAATCACCAAGTTAAATATGATTTAATTAATTAGTTAAAGATTTTAATTGATTAATTAAATAGGTTTGGTTTGCAATTAGATTGCAAAGTCCCTAGCATGGCTTGAAACCAAATATAGGTTATTGGATGTATAGTATACTTTAAATTTATATTTAAAGTATTTAAATATGAATTCAATTATGAGAAATTAATTAATAGAGATTAATTAATTAATTTATATTTGATATAAATTGATTAGAAGAAAAGAAATAATTATTTTGGGTTGAGAACTCAAAATTGAAACACAAGGGTAATTTGGTCATTTCACAGGGTGACATGTGGCATCATGAGATGGTGACACATGGCAGCATATAAGCTTGCCATTTGTCTTCCAATCATGTAAGATGATCAAAGTCAAGATTAAATCCAGCTTTGACACTTGGCATAATGTGATTTGGTCAATTAAACTAAGATGCAAACAAAATATGACATGTGGTAAGGGTTTTAAGTGGTGACCTAATTATAAAAGAGAGAGGATGAAAGAATAAAACACATTCTGATTTTTATCAAAAAGGTGCCGCCACCCCTATTCTCCCTTCTTCTCTTCTTATTCATCTCTCATCAATTCAAAGAGTATTGTCCATATTCTCTTGAATTAAAATTGCTAGAAATTGTTTCTAGTTTCCTATATACATCTACAACCTCTCTAAAGGCAAATCTCTAATTTCTAATTGGTTGGAAAAGCTTGAGAAGCTGTTCAAGGTGCTGCCATTGATGATCTTGGTGTGAACAAGCTAGAGGGACAACATCTGAGGTCCTAGGTGCTTCACAAAGGTACCAAACACATCTATAGTGCTTCAAAAGGTAGTGCACATGTTCTTGTATTAATTTAGGGTTCTAATGAATTAATCTATTAATTCAAAAATCTTAAATGAAAAATGTAAATCCTAATACATATTAAAAGGGTTTTAATATGTATTAGGATCTACATTTTCCGTTTAAGAGGGTTTTAATATGCAATTGAATATTGAAATCAATTAAGTAAATAATAAATCTTGCATGATGCATGAGACCCTATAAGAAAATTTTTAAATTCAATGTTCTAATCTAATAATTTTCATGCTTTCGCTCCATCAATAGCACCTTCAGAAACAGCGTTGTTTTTCCTTCACATGGCAATGTTTGGTCTTCATAGTGGTTACTAGTACATCATGAATCATGAGGAAGAAGGAATGCCATCTCATGGCTACCCCTAGTTCTTAAGATTTTCCAAAACTACCTTAGAATTAATTAAAAATATAAATGGAATGGCCATCGGGAATGGATGACCTACTGGTGTAATCGCTTTGTGAGGAAGAAGAAGGTGTTCTTCTTATACCCCTCATGTTCACGGTTATTACGAAAATGCCAGAGAGCTGGATGCACATTATTTTTGTTATAATTACAAGGCATGCCATCAGTCCTTTGCTAAAATAAGGTGCCATGAATATTGTTGAAATTTACATAAAATGCCATTTTTTTGTCTTTGGTCAGAGAAAGTTCAATACCTCACGTGAGCACATGCCATGTTTTTTAAGAAAACTACCGAATTACCATTGGTAATAAGTTGCCATCTTTTTCAAGAGAATTACCAACAAGCCACCACTATGTGCTGCTCTTATTTTTCAATTAGGATTTGAATTAAATTAGTTTAATTCAAATAAAATTATACTTTTAATCCTAAATGAATTAGAACTTAAATTAAGATTGTTAATTTGTTTTAAATTTGTAATTTTAATTCTAGTTGATTTGGGATATAATTAAACTGTTTAATTTAAATTAATTCTAGAAAAATATTTTCTAGAATTAATCAAAGGTGGCATGTAAATTATTTGGTATTAGAATAAATTTGTTTAATTCTATACTAATTTTAGAAATTAGTTTGTAAAATTAATTGAAGGGAAATTGTACAAAATATTTATTGAATTAAATTGTTTAATTCAATATTAATTTTAGAAATTGGTTTCTAAAATTGAGGGCAATTTAAAAAAAATTCATAAATTATTGAATTAAATGTTTAATTCAATATTAATTTTTTAGAATTTTTTTTTCTAAAATATAAAATGGCAAACAATGAGACATACTAAATTAATTTGATGATTTCAATTAAAATTAGTTTTAATTGATCTCACTAAAATTAATTATAGTAATTTCAAAATTGTTTTTGGAATCAATGTTCCTATGATTAGGAAATAAAATCAAAAGTGTATAATTCATTTTTTTTTTTAGAAAAGGAGTTTTTAAAAATTACATGGTCAATAACATGGCCCTAGAGCATATCATTTAGTATGTATCTTGTACATGTTTTATTAATAAAAGGCATTTTCACTTTTTCGTTTATATAATATATTTATGTGTAATAGAAAAGGTCCATTGATATTTTGTTAGAAATTCTATTCTTAAGTTGTTAAGAATATGAGTGACAGTATTTCTAGCACAAAGTATCATAAATTAATTCATAATCAAGGATACTTCACAATAAGGACATTACTTATCCAGAAAGATTGTAATCATGTTTGTTCCCAAGTTATTTATATGAGATGTAAATAAGATGGAATGGTGAGTCTCATGCCATATAACAAACATGATAGGCACTTATGCATGATAAGTAGGCCGAATCAGTGACATTTATGATAAGCACATGGAATTTACTCTTGTCACTGTATTATTATAAATAATATCAGTGCATATAATCTTTAGACCTGAGATAGCACAATTATCTTGTATATAGATAGTTTGAGTTTTATACTGCTTTCATACTTGTACTATGTAAGGGTATATGGGCATGTGTTGACTCCTACTAGTTATATATGGAGGTAGGTGTTGATCAAGATGGAATTTGTTACCCTAAGTAAATAGGGATAAAATTCTATGTTCATTTAATTGTTCTTGATGTTTCAAGTTCCTGACCAAGACAGATAGATTTAATCAGAAAAGAGTTATTGATAAGAAAATCTTTTTAATCAAGAACTGAAATTAAAAGAGAACATAATATTCATAGCAATTGGAGTTTGACATAAACCATGACTCTCCAGCTCGAATTGGGATTTTGTAACAGAGAGATTCTAGTGCATGGTAACATATGATAAAAGGTTCATTTAAGGTATTCCTTATTACTAATTGGATGGTCATGGCATGCTATGCTAGGTGTTAACCATGGTCTATGAGATGCATAAAATGATTTAGAGAAATCATTTATGGTAAGAAAGAGTTCTGATGATATTAAGAGTTGATATCATATCTCATTGCCAATTAGTGATGAGCCTAGTGAGTCACATACATACACAAGTAATCACCAAGTTAAATGTGATTCAATTAATTAGTTAAAGAGTTTAATTAATTAATTAATTAGGTTTGGTAAGTCCCTAGCATGGTTTGAAACCAAATCTAGGTTATTGGATGTATAGTATAAGTTAAATTTATATTTAAAGTGTTTAAATATGAATTTAATTATGAGAAATTAATTAATAGAGATTAATTAATTTATTTATTAATTAATTTATATTTGATATAAATTGATTAGAAGAAGGGAAATAATTATTTTGGGTTGAGAACTCAAAATTAAGACACAATGGTATTTTAGTCATTTCACAGAGTGACTTGTGGCACCATGAGATGGTGACACATGGCACTACACATAAGCTTGCCATTCATCTTTTAATTATGTAAGATGATCAAAGTCAAGATTAAATCTAGGTTTGACACTTGGCACAATGTGATTGGGTCAATTAAACCAAGAGCCAATCAGAAGAAGACATGTGGCAAGGGTTTTAAGTGATGACCTAGCTATATAAGGGAAAGAATGAAAGAATAAATTACAAGCTGCTATTTCTTTCATTGGTGCCGCCACCTTTGGAGACCTCTTCCTCTCTTCTTCTTCATCTCTCATCAATTCAAAGAGAATTGCAAAGAGAATTGCCAACATTCTCTTGAATTAAAAATACTAGAAATCGTTTCTAATGTCCTGTATGCATCTATAACATCTCTAAAGGCAAAACTTAAATTTCTAATTGATTGAAAAGGCTTGAGAAGTTGTTCAAGGGGCTGCCATTGGTGATCTTTGTGTGGACAAGCTAAAGGGACAATATCTGGTGTCCTAGGTGCTTCCCAAAGGTACCAAACACATCAACAATGCATCAAAAGGTTAGTGCACATGTTCTTGAATTAATCTACGGTTCTAATGAATTAATCTGTTAATTCTAAAATCTTAAGTGGCAAATGTAGATCCAAAAACATATTAAAAGTGTTTTAATATGCTGTTTAACATTGAATTGAATTAGGTAAATAATGAATCTTGCATGATGCATGAGACTCTAGAAGAAAATTTTTGAATTCAATGTTCTAAACTAATATTTTTCATGCTTCCCCTCCTTCAAGCCAATGTTAGTAGTATGCCCTAGAGTATATCATTTTGTATGTACCTTATATATATTTTATTAATAAAAAAGCAATTTCACTTTTTTCGTTTACATAATATATTTATGTGTAATTGAAAAGGTCCATTGATATTTTGTTAGAAATTCCATTCTTAAGTTGTTAAGAATATGAGTGACAGTATTTCTAAAATAAAGTTTCATAAATTGGTTTACAATCGAGGATACCTCACAAAGGACATGACTTATCCAGAAAGATTATAATCATATTTGTTCCCAAGGTATTTATATGAGATATAAATAAGATGGAGTGGTGAGTCTCATGCCACATAACAAACATGATAGGCACTTATACATGATAAGTAGGCCAAACCAGTGATGCTTATAACAAGCACATGGAGTTTACTCTTGTCAATGCATTATCATATATCATATCAGTGCATATAATCTTTAGACTTGAGATAACACAATTATCTTGTATGTAGGTGGTTTGAGTTTGATACTGCTTTCATACTTGTACTGTGTATGGGTATATGGGCATGTGTTGACTACTACTAGTTATATATTAAGATAGGTGTTGATCAAGATGGAATACGTTACCCTAAGTAAATAGGGATAAAATCCTATGTTCATTTAATTATTCTTGATGTTTCAAGTTCCTGGCCAGGACAGACAGATTTAGTCAGAAAAGAGTTTCTGACAAGAAAATCTAATTAATCAAGAACTAGAATTAAAAGAGAACATAATGTTCATAGCAAATGGGGTTTGACATTAACCATGACTCCAGCTCGAATTGGGATTTTGTAACGGAGAGATTCTAGTGCATGGTAACATATAATTAAAGGTTCATTTAAGGTATTCCTTATTACTGATTGGGTGGCCATAGCATACTATGCTAGGTGTCAATCATTGTCTATGAGATGCCTGAAATGATTTAGAGAAATCATTTACTGTAAAAAAGAGTTCTAATGATATTAAGAGTTAATATCATTTCTCGTTGCCAATAAGTAATGAGCCTAGTAAATCACATATCTACACAAGCTAATCACCATTTAAAATGTGATTTAATTGATTAATTAAAGAGTTTAATTAATTAATTAAAGAGGTTTGGTTTACAATAAGATTGCAAAGTCCCTAGCATGACTTGAAACCAAATCTAGGTTATTGGATGTATAGTATAAATTAAATTTATATTTAATTTGATTAAATATGAATTTAATTATGAGAAATTAATTAATGGAGATTAATTAATTAATTAATTTATATTTAATATAAATTGATTTAAAGAGGAGAAATTATAATTTTGGGTTGAGAACTCAAATTAAAAAGTAAGGGAAAATTGATCTTTTCACATGGTGACATGTGGCACCATGAGATGGTGACACATGGCACCATATGATCTTGCCACTTGTTTTCCTATGATGGAAGACCACATGTCATGATTTAAATGGAGCTTGACACTTGGCTTCATAGGATTAAATCAAATAATAACAAGATGAGATCTTATGATGGCATGTGGCAAGGGAGTAAGTTAGGGTTTGACCTAAGTATATAAAAAAAAGTTATAAAGAAAAAATCACTTCTCTCTTTTCTCTCAAGTTGGACGGCAACTTGGTCTCTTCCTCTCCTCTTCAATTTCTCAATTGATTTAAAGGAAAAACTTTGATTTCCTCTTGAATTAAAATTATTAGAAAGTGTTTCTAACTCCCAATACATTCATACAACCTTCACAAAGCAAAACCCATCTCAAAATTGGTTGACAAGGCTTGAGAAGCCAATTTAGGGGCTACCATTGCAAATTTGGTGTGTGCTTGTGGTGGACAAACTAAAGGGACAACATTTGGGTTCCTAAGAATATCCTAAGAGGCTTCAATTGTGTATAAAGAGGTTAGTACCTAAAAATCCCTTTTTTAGTTAGGGTTTAATTGAATAAATATTAATTCATAATCTTTAATGGCAAATGAAATTTTAATGCAAGCTCAAATATGTTTTGGTATGCAATTGGGCATTAAAAATTAATTAGGATCATAAGACACTTAGTATGGTGCATGTAACCTTAGAAATAATTTTTTAAATTCAAGGTTCTAATACCCTTTATTCACACTTCCACTCCTTTAGCCAATGTTCCCCCATAATTCCCACATTATCCTCATCCCCGCTGATAATTTTCGTAATAAACCACCTACACTCTTAGACCGTTGACCCAACTAACTCCTTGCATCCGACCTCAGACTCCCTAAACCAACCCTATACCACCCAGGAATCTAAACCCACCGCTGTCATTGCCTTTAAGTGACATTTATCGCTACCTTCTGAGCATTAACTAAATCGTTCTCATACCATTGGACCCCTTGCAACCACCCTACCCTAGATGATATGACCCTAATGCTCAATGCAAATACCACGATGGGGCAGTTGGTCATTTAACCGACAACTATGGGGTCATTTAACTGACAACTATGGGGCATTAAAAGGCAGGGTACAATCCCTTATCAGAAACGGGTGGTTGAAGATAGAAGGCAATGGTGCAACTCCAAATGTGGGAACGAATCCCTTGCCTAACCATGATGCAGGGAGAGGTGGAAATGTAAACATGATAGAAGTCGAAGATTATGCTCAGACACTTGAAGTTGAGCAGTTGGTTCTGTTCTTTAAACAAATTTTTGAATTTGTTATCAAAGAGGGGTATCTTAACCCTAGGATTGTGAAATCTAGAAATGACCCATCTGGGTCAAGGTGTGCTTGTCATGGGGGCACACCAGATCATGTAATTGCAGATTGCTAAGAGTTTAAAGATGAGGTGGCCAAATTAATAATGTTTAAGATCTTAAGGTGCCAAAAGAAGCTAAAGGTAAAGGAAGAAGGGGAAATAAATACAACTAAAGAAGATCAGGGTAGTCAAAAGCCCAAGATTATGTTTTCTTTTCCCGTAGTGCCAACCCCATCAATTCCCCCAAGAGTTGTCATCAGGATACCTCCATAACTCCTGATGACCAATACTCATGCTGTGCCATGGGATTATAATATTCAAGTCTTCACACAGGATGGTCTGAGCAATTCCTCCATTCCTGCCCTTAACCACACTTATACCCAAGCAATCACTTCATCCAAACCATGCTTTACATCCTCTTCCCACTTCAAAATCACTTTTACAGGGCCATCCTTCCCTACAAGAGACATAGCTTCCAACCAGTCGATGAGCAAACCTGAGCCTAACCTTATCTCCCAACTTATGAAGCCTACCATTAGCCCACCTGTGTCAAATGGGGAGATAGAATATATTACCAGGAGTAAGAGGTGTTATGACCCAGACAAACCAAGAAACAAGAAAGTAAAGGGGAAGGTGGAAGAAGTGGTGAGGAATGGTGATGAGGGTGCTAGGAAACAAATAAAGGAGGATCTAGTGAAAAAAAAGAATGAGGATGAGCTGCTTTTGCAGATAATGAAGCAAAGCGAATATGATGTAATTGAGTAATTAAAGAGAACACCTGCTAGGATTTCATTATTGTCACTAATTTTGAGCTCAAATGTGCATTGCCAAGCATTACAGAGGGTTCTAAATCATGCCTTTGTGACTCTCGACATCACGCCAGGACAATTTGAGAAGATTATTGGACAAATTCAGGCAATAAATTTCATCTCCTTCTCAGATGACGAGATAGATCAACTGGCTTGAAGCATACCAAAGTTTTACATGTGACAGTAAAATGTAAAGGGTACATGGTAGCAAAGGTTTTGATTGATAATGGATCTGTGCTCAATGTGTTACCAAGTGCCACCTTGGCCAGGCTTCCGATCGAACTATCATTGATGAGCCAAAGCAGTATGATAGTCAGGGCTTTCGATGGGATAAAGAGAGATGTATTAGGAGATATAGAGCTGCCACTCTAGATTGGAGCCTGTATTTTTAACGACACTTTCCAAGTGATGAACATTGAGCCAACCTATACCATACTACTAGAAAGACCATGGATTCATGCTACCAATGACGTACCCTTTTCTCTGCACCAAAGAATCAAGTATGTCGTGAATGAGAAGATAGTTACCATCAGGGGGAAGAAAGCCCTGCTGGTCACTAAGCCTCAGTCTATTTTGTTTATAAAGATGACTAAACAAGTATTGGAGAACTCTTTCCAAGCTATGGAATTGCAAGGGTTATCTAGCAACGACCGAGGAATCACTGGCATGGTGGCAAAGGTAATGTTGAGGAACGGATATAAGGAAGGAAAAGGATTAGGTGCCAGGTTATAAGGGATTGTTGAGCCCATAACTGTTACCCAGAAAAGGGGGCACTTTGGGCTAGGATATGATAGGGATGCTTTGATGGATGGAAGGTTCAAAATGAGATACATGCTCTGTGACTAACAATTTGATCAGCTGCCTAAATGAGAGGAGGTTATTCCCCAAATTCAAGATATTTTCACCCATCCATTGCCAGCCATTGAAAAAGCTAAGGAGAGGCCTCTGTCAGACATATCCATCAATGTCCTGTAGCTAAGTCCTGAACCGAAAATGTTACTTTTAATAATGGAGGAGAACCAAGAGCTTGATAACTGAGAAGCAGAGGACATCCCAATGCTTTTCTTAAAGTAATATATATGTAATCGTCAACACTTGATCACTTAGTCCATGGTGTTAAGTGGAATTTTGTAAATGGACGTTCTTTTATGATTAAACATTAATGAATTAACAATGCGTTTTCCAAATTTTAAAGTCCAATTGCTTCCTTTTCTTTGCTTAATAAAACCATTTGTTAAATTCCATTCTTTTAATCATCCTATTTCAATTTCTTCAGAATTGATGATCAACCAAACCATAATAACTCAATCGACGCTAATATTCCTCAGATTAACTTCGAAATACCCATAATTACCACGAATACTAGTGATTCTGAAGAAGAGGAAGAGTGTATATCCTTGAGGGAAATATTAGGACGACAAAAATCAGATGAACCTAGTCTTATGCCCTATGGAGAAGGGATGGGCACCCTAAATTTGGGGATAGAACAAAATAGGAGGGAGCTCAAGGTGGTAGATAATGAAGAGTTGGAGGATATGATTCAATTGTTACGGGAATTCATGGATCTATTTTCTTGGAGCTACAATGATATGCTGGGTCTAGACTGTCAAATTATAACTCATAAAATCCCTTTGATTCCAGGTGAAGTGCCAATAAAGTAGAAACTGAGGAGAAATCAAAAAAATAATACGACGCAGGGTTCCTAGAAGTTATAAAATACCCTGAATGAACAGCAAATGTAGTTTCAATAATGAAGAAAGATGGTAGGGTGAGAGTCTATATTGACTATAGGGATTTTAACAAGGCTAGTTTAAAAGATGATTTTATGCTTCCCTATATAGACGCGCTAGTCGATAATGCAGCAAAACTGGGGAGATGTTCATGCATTGATGGAGCCTCGGGATGCAATCAAATCTTGATGGATAAAGAAGATAAGGAAATGACTGCCTTTATCACTCAATGGGGGGTATTTTGCTATAAGGTTATGCCTTTTAGGCTGAAGAATGCTAGAGCTACCTATCAACGTGCCATGGTCACATTATTCCACAACATGATGCATAAAGAAGTGGAGGTCTATGTGGATGATATGATCATTAAGTCTAGAAAAGCAAAAAGCCATGTACAAGTGTTGAGAAAAATATTTGAAAGGCTGAGGAAATACAAGCTAAAATTAAACTGGGAAAAATGTGTTTTTGGGGCAAAGTCAGGAAAACTGCTATAGTTTATAGTTAGTAAGAAAGGGATAAAAATTAACACAGATAAAGTCCAAGCTATTGAAGAAATGCCATCCCTGAAGACAGAAAGGGACGTACATAGTATCCTGGGAAAATTGAATTACATCTCCAGGTTCACCTTTAATCTCACAATTAAAGTTGAGCCAATCTTCAAGTTTGCTAAAGAAGAATACCACTGCAAAATGGGATGAAACTTGTCAAGAGGCCTTCGAAAAGATCAAACAGTATATGTCAAACACATCTGTCTTGGTTCCTTCAACAGCTGATAAATAGTTAACCTTATATATGGCAATCCATCAAATGTCTATGGGTTGTGTCCTGGGACAACATGATGATATGGGAAGAAAAGAAAGAGCCATTTACTATCTGAGTAAAAAGTTCAACGAATGTGAGGCGCGATATCCATTTATAGAAAGAACTTATCGTGCACTAGCTTGGATAGCGAACCGGTTCAAGCACTACATGCTGAACTACAAGATGTGGCTCATCTCCAGAATGGATCTGATTAAGTATGTCTTTGAAAGCCCATTCATACCTAGGAGAATAGCAAAGTGGCAAGTCATACTCTCATAATATGACATTGTCTATATAATGAGGAAGGCGGTGAAAGGAAGTATGATAGCATACCTCTTAGCAGAAAATCCAATTGATGATTATGAGGTGCTAGATTTTGAACTCCCGGATGAGCATATCAATGCAATAAATAAGGAAACCAAGGGCAGGATGATGTATGGAAGATGTATTCTAATGGGGCAATGAACCTCTCTAGTAATGGGATTGGGATAGTACTAATATCCCCAGATGGGAAACATTTCTCGGTGGCAATCAAGCTGAGTTTTCGAATGCACCAATAATATTGCAGAATATGAGGCCTGTGTAAGCAGTTTGCAAGCTGCTATTGAAATGAAAGTAAAGAAATTGGAAGTATATAGAGACTCGGCCTTGATAATCTACCAAGTAAAGAGAGAATGCCGAACCAAAGACCCAAAACTACTCCCATATTAGAAGTATCTCCTAGAATTGAACAAGAAGTTTGAAGAAATCTCCTTTATTCATTTGGGCCATGATAAAAACCAGTTCGCAGATGCCTTGGCCACACTAGCAGTCATGACTCAAATGGAAAAGGGGCAAGAAGTGCAGTTGTTGCAAATAAAAGCAAAGGGTGAGCATGCATGCCGCCTTATGATCGAAGAGGAGATAGACGATAAACCCTGGTATCACGATATTCAATAATACATCAAAACCAGAGAGTATCCTCCGGTGGTGAGTAAAAATGAAAGGAGAATGATCAGGAGCTTAGCATTAGGGTATTTCCCCAATGGTGAAATCCTATATAAAAGAAACTTCAATGGAGAATTATTGAGGTGTGTAGATGCAAATGAGGCTAAAAGGATTCTTTTTGAAACCCATGAAGGGAACTGTGCCACCCATGCCAATGGACATATAATGGCCAAGTAGATCTTATAGCGAGGATACTATTAGACTACTTTAGAAAGGGACTGCATTGGATACTTTCGAAAATGTCACAAGTGTCAAATTTATGTTGATCGGATAAATGTCCCACCCCATTAAATTTACAATTTGGTAGCTCCGTGGCCATTTGCAATGTAGAGCATTGATGTCCTAGGTCCAATTACTCCAAAAGTTTCCAACAGGCATAGGTTCATTTTGGTGGCTATTGATTAGTTTACTAAATGGGTTAAAGCCGCCTCATATGCTCACGTCACTCAAAAGGTAGTCATAAAGTTCCTCAAGAACAACATCATCTATAGATATGGCCTTCCCAGTGAGATTATTACTGACAATGCCCAAAATTTGAATGGTTCAAATGTTCAAAAGTTGTGTGATCAATATAAGATCTATCACCATAATTCATCACCCTATCAATCGCAAATGAATGGAGTTGTCGAAGCTGCAAATAAGAATCTCAAACGAATCATTGAAAATATGACCATCACTTATAAAGATTCGCATGACATGCTCCCATTTGCCCTCCATGCCTATCGGACTACGATAAGGACATTGACTTGGGCAACACCACTTTCATTAGTGTATGGTATGGAAGTAGTTTTACCAATTGAGGTGGAGATTCCTTCTCTACAGATCTTAATGGAGGTAGAGTTGGATGAAACTGAATGGGTCAAAACAAAACTCGATCAGCTCAATCTGATTGATGAGAAAAGATTAGCAGTAGTTTGTCATGGACAGCTATACTAGGCTAGAATGGCTAGGACATTTGATAAAAATGTACGACCCCGAGAATTCTAGCCTGAAAACCTTATTCTAAAGAAAATACTACCAAATCAGAGTGATCCTCAGGGCAAATGATCACTAACTTATGAGGGACCATATGTGGTCAAAAAGGCATTTTCTGAGGGCGCTTTAATCTTAACCCACATGGATGGAGGAGAATTGTCGAAATCAATAAATGCAGATGTTGTAAAGAGGTATTATGCTTAAAAAAAAAAAGAAACTAGGAGTGAAAACCTGAAAAGGCTCTCCCTATAAAATAAGAAATAGACAAATAAGGTTGGGTGATAGGCTCAGGGTTGGGAGGCAGAAAGTAACAATGGCATAAGGGTTTTTCTCATATTGCTAATATCTCTGGCAATGAAGGGTCCTAAAAGTTTATTAAAAGGAATTCGTGAGACTTCCCTTACCTTTTCTTCCAAGAATTGTATACCTTTCATGTATTCTTATTTCTCATTATCAAAAATCATAATGTCAGTTTTTCTTACACTTCATGCACAACTCACTAGCCCATTTATCTTGGAATTTATGCTGTTAACTTATTAACGTTTATTATAAAGTAAGAATTTAAATATCAATAACTCTATATATATTGCTTTAAGATTGCAAGGGATAAAAATTAGCCAGCAAACAGCACACTAACACAAAATACCACCAAAGAGATTAGGATCTGAGCCATATATATATAAAAAAAATGTAATGGTAAAAACCCGAAAGGGCGCTCCTAGTAAAATGAGAGAAAAAAAAGCAAAAACCCCTAAGGGTGCTTTCTGCAAAATGAGAAAAGGATGAAAACCCAAAAGGGCATCCTAAAAAAGTGAGTTAAAAAAGGGAGGGGGAGGGGGAGGGGGAGGGGGTAAGAGTGAAAACTTGAAAAGGCTTTCCTAACAAAAGAAGGTGAGAATGGGAGGAGTCACTCTCTATAACACCTCTGAATGACTAAGAGGAAGGAGATTGGAGATGAATGAAAAGACCTTGTCTTTGGGACTACTTTTGCTTCTCCCATCAATCATTTGGCTTCAGATTCATGATTAAGTAAACTTTTGATCGAGTAGAGTTTCCTCACCAGGTTTGTTTTGAAGATCGAACATTCGACCTTTCATAATTAAACTTATGGTAAATTTGCTACAAGTTGATTTTAATTTTCTGCAATTTATTTTTATGCCATCAATCTCTGGATTTAAGATCCAAGTTATAATTTAATTTTCTGTTATCAACCTCTAGATTCAAGATCCAAGATTTTAATTTCATGCAATTTATTTTTATGTCATCAACTACTAGATTCAAGATCCATGTCGATTTTAAGCATTTAACCCATCCAAAATATGAGTCTATATTTTTACATGTTTCCTATTTAAGGAGAATGAAATTAAAATTTCATTCTCTTTAATAGAAAATATGTAAAGAGGGGCACCTAGAGATACTATATTTTGGGCGGTCAATCAATTTATCATTTGGAAAAACAACAATTCTAGTTTAATTAATATACAATTGGTTTTCATCTATTAAAAGTTTTTATGTTCATCAACTTCATGTAGTCAGTTTTTGAATCGGAGTCTGATCCCAACATTATCTAATCTCGATAAAGGTTCCAATTCTGTTGTAGTTCGATCTTGGGATTGCATAAGCTCAATAATATTGGTTTTAAGCTCAATCCTATATACTTATTTGAGTTTTAGTTTATCAGAAGTTTGAGTGCTAATTATCCAATCTCTAAGCTCATTCTTGTTTTAGTTGAAGTTTGATTTCCCGGTTTAGGTCCAATTTCTATCTAGAAATAACCTGATCTCAATAATTGTTTCTATTTTGTTCTAGTCTGGTCCTCAGACCATCCGATCTCAATAAAGTTTAATTTTATGTACTTGCTTAAATTTTAATTTTGTTCTCGAATGAAGTTCGGTATTATGTTTTATTTTTAATTTCTACGTTGTTAGTCCGATCTATGAAGCTCATTGCATGTAATTGAACTTATAATTTAATGCCACTTATATGATTATCCGATCTCGATAACAAAATGAGAAAGACTGATCTTAAAGAAATCTTTTATTTTATTAAACATTTGGTATTACATCACTTCGCAGGGGGTCCTTCCCAGCCCGCTCATCAGTTACATTATCTACATCCTCTCCCTCCGGTTTGCTCTTGCTCTCAGCCCTAACACCTAGAGTGAGCTTCTCGAGCCAGGTGAAGTCCTCTTCAGGATAGCGCTTGATGAGCTCAGTTAGGAGATCGTCGTGGGCCTGCACATAGGCATTGGCTTCCTCCTTTAAGGCTTCGTTCTCCTTCGTTTTTATCTTTTCAATAAACTCAGCCAGGTTGGTAGCTCGATTGGCCTAGTCATCTTTAAGTTCCTTCTGTAGCTGAGCTATTAGCTCTTTAAAAGGCTTCGTCTGTTGTTCTAATTCTATAATCTGGGCATTCGCAATTGAGAACTGGCTCTTAAAAGCCCTGGTCTCTTGAGCTGCCTTAGAGACCTCCCTTCTCAGAAAGCCCACTACATAGAAAGCCCTTTAAGCATAACTTAAAGAACACAGGTGAAATCCATTCCAAACCCAAGTCAAGGGATAAGAAGAATAAATAAAAGGCCAAACAGAAGAATAGGCCAAAATTAGTGAAAAAAGACTTTGATAGAGTAATCTATGTTGAAGCCAGGGGAATGCACTTTAAGGTCCACTTTAAATTCATTAATGAGCCTCATATTTTACTAGTTGAGATTGCTAAGAGGACGACAAAGAGCCTACAGTTTGGCTTTGCCTGGAAGAACCAATATTCATCATTCTTTTATCAAGTGAGCTGATGCAGTTCGACAAAGATTTTCATTGAAGGCTCCAGGCCTTTAGCTTGACATAAACCTCGAAAGGCCACTAGAGTTCGCCATGAGTTCAGATGCAGTTGAGCCACGCAAACTGAATGGTATCTCAAGACATCCTTATAAAATTGATCTAAGGAATATCGCAGCTCGGTTTTGAACTGCTCTTCATAAACCATAATCTGATCTCCCTCCTCGAAAAAGTAACTAGCCCAGAGATCCCCGTGACATCTAATAAGCTCGAAAGCATTGATCAGGAGTATAATCTCCTAACTGATCTGTGCCAGCTTGGAGCGATTAAGAATTGACGCCGCCTCATCCACCGGGAGAGCTTCTTTCCTTGGGATCGGAGCTTGTCCCTGGCTTGGCCTGGTGGGCTGGTTGGAGATCAGATGGACTGCCATTTCAATCTCAAGTTGCCTACTTGGTCCAACCTCTTCACCCTCATCGGACGTCCATGAAACATGTATTGAAGGTGGGCTCCCCGCTCTCTGACCATTGGTGCTGCTCATTTTCAATTGATGAAGGAAAATGTGTGATGGAAAAAGATGAAATACTATACCTTCGATGAAAATGTCGCTGGAGATCAAGAAATAGAGAGAGAACTTTCCAGAGATTTAAAAGAAGAAAGAGAATGCAGAAATGCGAAATGTGAGAGTGACAGCCTCCCCCCTATACATATAGCCCTAAGCATTTAATACTTGCGAAACCCGAAGGTTAACAAAAATATTTAACGTTTTCCTAATATTCAATGCACATTAGAAAAGATCGAATAAGGATAGATAGGATGAAGGGCTTTTTTGAGTGACCACAGATCAGATTGAAAGAATTCGAATAAAGGGTGATGTGGAGAGACCACAGGGTTTAAAGAAATTGTAGAAAGTGACTTCATAAAGGGAGACACAGGACAGATCAAAAGGGATCGGATGAGGATATTTCAAATGACTGAAGACTAGTTCAAACTGAGGGACCTGATAAAAAGATCTAAAACCACCAGATCGGAATAATGCCAAACTAAGATCGGGGTAGAAAGGTTAAGTGAGGATTTCAAAGATGTCACTTTGAATCCTAGCCCTTGGTTTGCAGGATCAAATTTTCACCATCAGATTTGAGTTAGTTACAGCGATGGCGGCTACGATTCAATCTTCACCATTAATCCTACTTGTAAGGATAAATCTGGGCCATTGATTCAAGGCAGTTAAGGCATTTTAGTACACTCCAGTCTCCACCATTGATTTTATTTGTAAGGACAAATCTTAGGCCCTCGGATTAAAGTGATAAATGCAAATTTGGTACCTTCCAATCTCTTAATCTGATTTGTAAGGTATAACTTCCAACCATCGGATCAAAGAAAAAAGGACGGAGGAATCCTGGATTGATCACTGCCCTTAAATCCTTGGTCACTTTAATTCTTGACCCTCAGATGTTGTCCTTTTATATTTAGACCCTTCCTCTTTTTCATCTTGAATCCTACCCTTTTTTTTAAGGCCTTCATTCCCTATAAATACCCAAAGTTTTCACTGTTGAAGGGGCTCTTTTTCCCAAAAGAAAGAGCTGAGAGAATATAAGGAGGAGGCTTTAGAAAACAGCAGTTTTTCTAAAGAATCTTCATGGTAGAACCAGCATCAAACAGCTCACTTTCTCCAGAGTACCCTAATCCATCACTTCTAAAAATCAATTTGATAGTGCTTTGGTTCCATTTCTGACCTTCATACATCAGAACTCACTTACCCCATCATTGCTAGAGCCCCTTTACAGGTAAAACTTTTAACGTCTACGTGTTTCTTTTAAAGGGGATAGTTTAAGTCGCATCTGCAATTTTACATAAGCTAGAACCTAAGCTTTATAAATATCTAGTTATGTCGAACTTTTAGGGAAATAAGGTTAAAATTGATTTATGCTTGTTTTGTAAATATTACTGTTATTTTGTCATGGTACTAAAGAATATCATTTCTATCATTTGACTTTATATTAAAAGCATCATAGTTTGGGTTAAGATAAAATAATAGGTTGTATTAAAAGCAGGTTTCTTATTTAGAAATAGTTTAGGAATAATCGTGTGAGTTCGAATAAAATAATAGGTTGTAGTTAGAGTTCGGATATAATAAATAGAGTGAAGAGAGTTCGGATATTATTGTAAGAGATCGAAAATAACAAAAGTGAGATGCGTTTAGATATTATGTGGATAACAAATCTAAGAGATCGGAAATAACCCACGTATAGCTGTTATTTATGTGCTTGCATTTATGCATAACAAGGAGTTAGGGAATAATGTATTTTTGACATTTTATAGCATTTTTGTCATTTTATTGTTTAGGGAATAATGAGAGTTCGGGAGTAACACTGCCCTATATTTTTTTAACATTTCAAAGGCGAATCACTCTTTATAAAATATTAGAAGTTCGGGAGAGAGTCCTTTCCTTGAACCCCCTTTCATGCTTGTGAAAAGTAATTTTTTTTACATTTTCTCTAAAAACCACAATCTCTGTACAAAACATCGGGAGTTCAGAAGAGAGTCCTTTCCTTGAACCCCCCTTTCATAAATTTTTTATGTCTTCTATAAAAACCACAATCTCTTTACAAAATGTGGAAGCTCGGGAGAGAGTCCTTTTCTTGAATTCCCTTTCTTATTTATGAAAAGCATCTTTACATCTCTTAAAGTTTGGAGAAAAGCTTTTTCTAGTTAACATTTCACTAAATTTATGATTTTTGTGTCAAAAGGGAGAATCCTTCCTTTGAATTTTTTTTTTTTTTTAATATTTTGACAAATGTTTTCCAATATTTGGTTCGCGGGAGAGTCCTTTCACAAACTCTAAATTTTTACACCAAGTTTTCTTATAGCTGATATCCAATGAAGAGTCCTTCTTGGAGTTCTTACATTCTTAACCTTTCGAGCAGAAGGGAGAGTCCCTCCTTGGATTATATTTTTCATTGATGGACAGTTCTTCCTCGAATTTGATAACTTAAGCTTGCACAATTCAACTCATAATCTGCAAATTGTGAATTCATCAATCAATATGGGTAAAGATTTTACGGTTGATTTTGCCGATGTGGGACTTTGATTCATTAACTGAGAGGCCTCATTGATGAAGAAAACTCTCCAGACTTTAATTAACATATTGCTTTTGAATTAGAGTCCCAAATAAAAGGAATAAAAATCTATACCCATATTGGTTCAATTATAAAATTCACTCAACACACCACACTCTCAATTGTTTAGATACCAATGATGAGATGAATGATGAGGGAGCCGAGAGTCCTCCTCACTCATCATGAATCTCTAGAAACTAAATAATGCCTCTCAGGAATTAGAGTCCTAATTATGCAGAGGGAGGAATTTAATCATAATAAAAGTCAGAGTCACAATTCACCTTAGGGTCATTTCATCTGCTTGTATTCTTGGGACAATCTGAATGGTAAAACATCAAACGTTCCTATAGTAAATTGGGAAGTAACATTTTAATTTAGACTCCAAAATTATCGATTTTAAGTTATAAAGAGCACATTCTTAAATTCACTTACCTTTGTTGAGGGACAATGTGGGGTGCCTAATATCTTCTCTACACGTATACAGACCCCGAACCCAGAATCTCTATCTTAAAAGTGGTAAAATTATTTTTAACAATAATTCCTTAAAATTAAAATGGGGACTCCTTATTTTCCTCTTCGATGAGAATTATCCGAACACTGCAAAATCCTTGCAACAAACGTTATATTTAAATTTTTTTATTTATAATATGAAATATATTTTACATTATTTTTAATAGAAATTTTATACTAAAAAATATTTTTATTTTATTGATTAAAATATATTTTAATATAATAAATAATTCAAAAATTACATAATAATAAAATAACACAAAATAATCACACCATAATATTTTTTCCAATTGCCAATTACGTAAAGTAATCGCATTTTAATAAAATAATAATTTTTGACGTAATAATAAAGTTCTTTGATTTAAACTATAAAATTTTTTTCAGTTGTCAATATGCAAATTTTTTTCTAGTCATCACAAAAGAGCAAACAATCTCCAAATCTGCTCTGAAGAGCTGCACAATAACTTAGTAGGAGACTAGCTTCAATACTTAGAGCCTCCCATAATATCCAACAAAAGCCCATCTTAAAGAGGTGTTCTATAAACTCCAAATTGGAGAATAAGAAAAAAACTATGGGAAAAACAAACAAAAGTCTACACTACTAAGAGAAACAATGGTAGAGAAAGGGTTAACCGCCATAAATGCTGAATCTCCGCTAGATTATACCAAAGTGCAATCAAGACCAAGGCAATGCCAGACAAATTAGAAAGAGTTTGGCAAAGGTGATCAGAGAAGTAACAACCTGACTGCCAGCCAATATTTCCTCTGAAGAACTACACAATAACTCAATAGAGGACAAGCTTCGATATGTAGAGCCCCCCACTAATACCCAACAAAAGTAATCCATCCTAAAAAGAGTCGCTAAAAATTCCAAACTAGAAACTAAGAAAAAATTAAAAGAAAAATAAACAAGAGTGTGGATAAGCAGAGGATCAACGGTTATGAAGGTCAGACTTTCCCCTTTTAAAGCCTTGCTGGAGGCTTTGTAGTGAGAAGGAAGCACTTTTTTTTTAAGACAGAAACATCTAAAATAAAATTTTTTATTATTTTTAATTCATTGGACAGTGGTGTGATGAATGATATTACAATAGAGAGGTTTGATTCTGCATAAAGACAGAGGAGCCATTTCTTATAACTAGGTCCATAGAGACCCTTGCTGGATTTAAATTTGCCATGGGCTGTAAAATGTTGCAAAGATGCTATGCCTTTTGGCCCATTGGTTCCTCTCTCTTTCTATCTCTTGTGAGGAGTTTGAAATTACTGGTGAAAATTAATTTAATCAAAAGTTGATGGAAACAAATGCTTCCCTTCCACTGGCTATGGATGGTACATATATTTTCATATACTTTTTAATATTATCAATAAATTCAATATTTTAAAAATAAGATTTCATTTATTTTGTAAAAAATAATTTATATATGAAAATTATTTTTTATGAAATTCTTTTTTAAAAAATTTATTTTTTATTTGGTGATAATGTTAAATTAATAGTATGTGTTTATATCATTTATGTATATGTGTTTCACATTTTAATAAGATTATCGAAATTTTAAAAATAAAAAATGACTTAATTTTTGATTTAGGCCCTGTTTATTTCACAAAAAAATATTTTCTATATTTTTTAACATTTTGGGCATTTAGAAAATCGAGTCAACAGATAATATTTTCTGATAAAAGAGAAAATTAAGTTATTTTTAAAAAAAAATAATTTCTCATTTTTAAAAGAAAAAGTCATTTTTCATTTTTCTGAATTTTAATAATTTTATTGAAATGTAAAAATACTTTTATATATATATATATATATATATATATATATATATATATATATAATATAAATACATACTATTAATTTAATATTACAATTAAATAACGAAAAATATTTTTTATGATGAAAAATATTTTTCATATATAAATTATTTTTCATGAAATAAACAGGCATTAATTAAAAAATATTTTTTCGTTAACTCATTTTCCTAAATGTCTAAATCCTAAGAATTATGAAAAATATTATTTTATGAAAAAAACTGAGCGTAAATATAAAATTTAATTCTTTTGATTTAAACATTGGTTTAATTTCATTTCCAACCAAACATTTATATATTTTAATATAATGTTTATATTTTAGGTATTCAATCATTAATTATGAGTATTTTATAAATATAATTTATAAGTAAATTTTCTAAAAATTGATTTTAGATATTTAAAATTTTCTAAAAATTGATTTTAGATATTTAAAATTATAATAATATCATAAAAAATTAAAAATTTTAACTGTTAGTTCTTAACCTTTTAATTATTAGTAACTGATTATTAATACTTAATTATTAATATTAAAGATAAACATTAAATCAAATATGCTCTTATTATAATAAATTTTAGTGCAATTTATTTTATTACATTTATATTTGTGTTTGGTGGAACATTTTTTTTTTAGAGATAAAACACACATATATGGGTTAGTCACGAAAATAGACCATCATTAAAATTATGATCAATTTTAATGAAATCTTTATTCTCATGTAATCCACACTCATATATACTCTATTAACAGATTCATTCACACATACCGACTCTCCTTTCACTTTTTTTTTTTATATGGTTGGTGGAACATTACCTCTTGTCTAAAAGCCACTTAATAAGATAATGCTTTTCAAATTATTTCAGTGTTGACCATAGCCTATTTTTATTTTTTAGTAATAATATGTTTATCTCCTAACACACAAACACAATCCTGTTCTTATGATTTTACGTAGAGGTCAGAAATTTAATCAATTATGTTTAAAAAAATTTCATTCATCATTTAAAGATATTTTTAGATATAAAAGAATATATAGGATTATATTTGATGGGACATAATGTAATATAATAAAATGTATTTAGTTATAAAATAAAAAAATAATATAATATTTTTATTTTAAAATAAAAATATTTAATTTATTTCTAATAATAATAATAAGAGTGTGACAATGATTGCTATAATTATTGGTCGATAGTGCCGTAAACGAGTTAAAACTAGTAGATCATTTTAACCCAAAATCAAATTAGATTAAATTAATTGATTTTAATTCAATTTAAGGTCTATTATGTCAAGATCAAGATGGTTAGTACCAATTTTGAATTTGGGCTGGATCAATGGGATTTCGACGTAGAACTGAATTATGGTTGTGACTACTTGATACGTCTCACATTGATTTTGTAGGAAAGTTTTTGGTATTATATATATGAGTTTACAAATTACACCTTATAAATTAGTTTTTGAGGTGGAATTAAACAGATTCATATTATTTGGTATTAAAGTCTCACTTTATACAGGTTGGTGGGTCAAGGTCATGTGCAAAAATTTCCTAACGTTCTTAGGGAGAAGTTGGGGTAAACGAGTCTTTGATCCCAGTTGCTTCACGAGGTTTGAATGGTTCAGGAATGATGCGTCCAGCAGGTTCATATCACTAATATAGACCTAGCCAAATTTCATGTTAGGCATTGAAATAGACCGAAACGACTCAGTGTAGCTTTGCCCTATATTAAACAAATTGTTAAATATTAAACAATAAATTCAAAAATTTATTAGACAATACATGGCAATACAAATAGGTCTTAAGCAAATTATAAATATTAAAATTTTCAGTCCAACATGAACAACCAATAGTGTATTGTATTGCAATATATATATAGCCAAGACAAGCAAATAAGATTGGTAATTTATAGTCTAGATTTCATGTGAAATTCCATTATATTGTCTCAACTCCTTAAGTGTGGTAATATCTCAATATTGCAAGACTATTCAATATTAATGGGTGGCAAAGAAGAGTCACAATCAGATTATATGTGAACAAGACAAGAGTAGTAATAGTCCACCAACACTTGCTTTCAATTCAAATTCTCGATTTCTCTTGATTTCCATTTGAATTCCTTGCTTTCAGATTGGCTCATATAATCATGTCCTTGAATATGAATATATATATATATATATATATATATATATATATATATATATATATATATATATATATATAGTCTAAAAATAAATGGTTTTTTTTTTTAATAACACACTTTCATAGTTATTATGGCTAAATATATACTTACACGTTGTACTATTAAAGATTAATTTATTAAACATCTGAACTAAAATCGTAACGTATTAAATACTTGAACTTATAAAAATTATAATAATTAAATACAAATTAGCCATGTTCTTGATGATTAATTTGTCAAAAAAGTCAAAAATGATTCTACTTATTGCTGATTATACTCAAAATTATCATCAATAAGATGACTATCGTCAATGAAAATTGAAAGCATCATTAGCAAAATTTAGAGTATAACTAATAATAAATGGGATCATTTTAGACAAATTGTCGATGATATGGTTAATCTATATTTAATGGGTATAATTTTTATAAATTCAGATGTTTAATAGATTATGATTTTAATTAAGTGTTGAATGGATTAATACCAAATAATATAGAATATATGTATTTAACCTAGTTATCATTATCATTAAAATGTGCATATATAATTATGTACAGAAAGAAAGAGCTTAACTTTGCCATTCTTGAGACTTCCCCATAACGTGAATGCAAAGCGTGAAATACCTTTTCTTTTTCTTTTTCTAATCTGAGATTAATTATCTTAATTTAATAAGTGGTTTGTTGGCCTAAAGATTCACACATATATATACAAAAAATTGAAATATAATTTTCAGCTGTGACCATAGATAGCCTTCAATCTGTGCATTTACAGCAATTGTTGTCTTTCATAAAGATTAAATCATTTCTAACAGATCGAATCATGTTATTATACCTTGAAATTATTTCTTTATTATTTAAAAGATTCCTGTTATTAAGTATTATCTATTCTAAAATGATCTTGATCACAGTCTCTGCAATTATTAAAACTTAAAAGCAATTTAGAGGGAAATCTTGTCCTTCCAAAACTGAAAAGGGGATAGGATTCAATCAGCTAAAAACCAATAAGCATAGTGGTCCCAAATCGCTGAAGAATAATCTCAGTGAAAGGTTAATAAGTTTATAGACACTCTCTTCTTGCAAGTCGGATTTTAGGGGTGTGTTCTATAACCTAGATGACTTGTTCTTCACGTAGTTCAATCTCA